>NC_061109.1:5707108-5747108 GCF_015104395.2 Macrobrachium nipponense
GATTCATATTATACGCATTAAGCTACAGATGCCCTTTATTATCTAATACGCTGTACCTCAGAATTAATTTATTTTCATATATGTTAACTATAGGGGAATTTTTAGTTGATGATAATTTCGTCGGCTCCCGGGCTCGAACCTAGGAACCTAGAAACCAGGACGCACAGTGAAGCGCCTTTAACCCCACAGCTACCACGAGAGGACCAGCCCTAGGAGAGCTGTTAATCAGCTCAGTGGTCTGGTTAGAGTAAGATATAGTTAACAATACTGATGGTAAATGTTTGATAGGTTCACAGTCACAATCTCCGAGATTACAGTTTGATATTTTTAGTGGCCTTCAGTCACATCTGAACAATCTAATAAAAAAAAAGAAATTCACGCTGCTTTCTCATTAAAATGATTAACACTGTCAAAAGGTGCTGAAAATATGAGAGAGAATAATCGACAAAGGATTCAATATTTATTCTTTTTTTTTGCTGGGTACTACACACGAAGCCACGAGATTCAGTAATAAAAGGACTGTTAAAAGCAGGAAAGCGAGGGACAGTAAACTGACCACTGTTATTCTTTTCACTCTCTGATAAAAGGCTTCGCATCGCAAATGAATAAAGGATTTGCGTCTGCAGCTCGGTCGTGTCACGGCTGTTCAGGCAACAAAAATAACTGGCTATATTCGACGGTTTGTTTATGAGACGGCGTATTTTTCTGTCTGTAATTAAGCAGTTCTTCATGTTACGCGCTCGTGCTTGTGTGTGTGTGTGTGAGAGAGAGAGAGAGAGAGAGAGAGAGAGAGAGAGAGAGAAATAGTTCTCAGTAACTGTCGTGTTAAGTAATTACGCCCGGTTCTACAAAGAAGGATTTACAAGGATTGCTGTTAAACAACATTTCTCTTTAGGTAAGCTCCCCCTCCCCTCCCCCTTGGTCTCTCATATGACGAGAATTGTAGCATGGGTTGCCGTTCGACAGAAGAGGCATTTAACACTTACACTAAATATTCAGGAAAAAAAATTTTTAATGAAAAAAGTAAGCCTAATGTAAAATGGTAGTATTAATCACCACAATTTCTACACAGGTTGCAAAACTACCACCACACGTCGATGACTGCAAGCTGACCGCAACCAAAGTTCTATATTCCACAATTAAGTAACCCAACAATGGAAACATTATTAACACTCACACCCGATTCCATACTACTAAAGTGTATGATGTTGAAAGAAATGTTACGAGTAACTATTTATAGCTTCTACTAATTGACAAATGCTCGGAACTTAATAAACAAAGTCTGTAACAAGATGAGGGACTAAAGACGAATGGTCTTCAATAACTCAACATGACCAGATAAAATGACGCTAATACTGGATTAGTATGCTAAAAGAAGCGTGGGGAAAATTCATTAAAAAAAAAAAAAAAAAAAAAAAAAAAAAAAAAAAAAACTTAGGGAGTTGATGAGATTAACTTGATGATATTTATGGAAGGCCACAATTACCCATTAACAGAAGTAAGTGATCAAGAACGACGAAAAATTCTGTAATTCTATAAAGTTATACATCAAAGTAGTTGTCGTAGATAGTATTAATTTAGCTGGCATAGAAAACGGTGCCTCTGGAACTTATTTTTTGAATATATATATTATGAGCTTTTATTTAGTTGTATTTTTGTCTGTTTGTTTGTCTGGGTCAAATCTTGTAACTCAATTTTTTACCTGTTACTTCAGCCAATGGACTTGAAATTTTGCGTGGTTACTCAGTCCCGGTGACAATAAAACCTTATATGATCAGTAGGTTAGTCGTGACCTCTAGTGATCCTACACTGACCCCTCCCAGTGTCTCAGGATTGGTATGAAGTGAATAAGTCTTCAGATCTTCCATACCTTCTTTGGCTCAGTAGACTAAGTTAATAACTCTACAGATTTTTCATACTTTCTTTAGCTCAGTATACTAAGTTAATAACTCTACGGATTTTTCATACTTTCTTTGGCTCGAGAGGATAGACTGGTTCCCAAACTTTTTCCTCTAAGCATAACCCATGTATGTATAAAACCCATGCTTTTATACATACATATCCTCAGATTATGGCCCCGTGCAATCTGCTACATGGCCCCCACTTTCGAAACCACTGGCATAAAATATCACATTCAATTTCGTTAGCTACAATCATTGTCAAGATTAAGAACTATAAATTAAAAATATATAGGAAAAAATTTCTTTTAAAAACATCTTTATTACAATGCACTGAAAAGTTAAAAAAAATTTTTTACATACACCAGGATTTTCTTAAAATTAATCAATGCTACAAAAAAAAAAAATAATAATAATCATATCTTGTAGCGTTTCCTTCCATGCGTGGCGCCCACCCTTTCATTCTTGTAAGCATGATTCATTGTAAGATAACCCTGGTGTCTCATAAGATAATTTTTGACTTTTAAGTGTATTTTAATATAAGCGCGATTAATTAAAACGTATCTCGTATATTTTTTATATGAACCTTTATTAACTATCTCTCCTATTTGCAACATTTCGATATATCATCATTAACACTGTAAACTCAAAGGTCGCACACGGAGCACAATGTTGCAAGTAAACATGTTTTGACGAAACGTAATTAGCATAACAAGATACACCAGTTCGGGCATTCTTCAAATTCCTGACTGTGGAAGTCACGTAAAATTCTGCCTGACCAATGTGAGTTATAAACATTCTCGAGATCATGTGAACAATGAGTTAGTGTGATATTGCGACGCGCGAGCAAGAACTAATTAATCAATCAATCAATCAATAATGTGGTATTGGTTGAGATTCTCTCTGCACTAGTGTACTATTGAATGTACACATTTCATTTCTGTCTTCAGTCGATATCGTTAAACTGTTTCTATTTTCAGTTGATAAATATTATTAACCCTGGATTATATACGAAGGAAACTTCCTTGTCTGCAGGGTTCTCTTCGTGTACAACCATTTTTCTTATGAATTTTTTTATTTTTAATGGATAATAGTATTGTTTAGTGCTGTCCTCTCTCAGCTGAACTAATTCATTCAGCATCAATTGAAAAAAAAAGTAAAAAATGCGTCGACGTTTCTTTGGCACAATCGAGTTTATTTGTACAGCTTATAATGCTGCATGAAACTCTCGGCTGCGGCCCATGAAACTTTCAGCTATAACCCGGTGGTGGCCTTTGTTATTGGCACCTATGGCGGTCAAAGCTAAATTTATCCTTAAATAAAATAAAAACTACTGAGGCTAGATAGTTGTAATTTGGTATGTTTAGTGATTGGAAAATGCCAGAACTACATACCAATTTCCAGCCTCCAAGCTTCATTAGTTTTTAAAATCTGAGGGCAGAGAGAAAAAGTGCGGACGGACAGACAAATAGTCATCTCAATAGTTTTCTTTTACAGAAAAATTGAAGGACAATTCAATCTACTTAAAATCCTTGTGAATGTTGTATGTGAATCTTATGAATTACCCTTCCTTATAGAGACTATGATTTTTCTACTTGAAAACGAAACCAGTGTCTAAATTTCCTGCAGCTGAATTTGAGAATTACTACAATACAGAAATAAAATAGCCTTTAAATTAGAGCCGTTAGTCAAAATAAATGCGAGCACACGCACTCGGTAGGTGATGATAAAAAAAAAAAAAAAAAAAAATAGCTGAAGCAGAAGTGATTTGAAAGAGAAAATAACTTCATGCCTCGTATGTGTTGAATGTCCTTTGGTGATATACAAAAACAAGTATTGTTTGTTAATTTAATTACAACTCTTTTTTGGTTGCAGAAAAGCTCCTATCAACAATGCTTCTAAATGTTGATTCCAGGGATTCATCGTTTGTTCACCTCTCTCTCTCTCTCTCTCTCTCTCTCTCTCTCTCTCTCTCTCTCTCTGTCTCGATTGTCAAATGTGCACATTTCTTATCATTCTCCACTTATTTTCTTCTATTGCTTATCTGTTTCTTGTCTGCTGATGCTGATAGACCGTTTTAATTAGACTCTGATGCGAATATCAACAATGGGGCTCAGCTGGCGATATCCGTTGATATCTGCTTCCTTTGTGTATGGCCGATTGTTCGTCCTCTTATTGCTTCAGACACGGATCTTCAACGCGAGTCACTTCTTTTTCTTCACTGAATTTGTTGAATAGATATCCATTTCTTCTTAAGCTTCCCCCTAACGTTAAAGATCTTCTCAAGTATTGCCCTTCTTCTATAGATACATGAACTAATTCTTCAGGGTACTACACACCGTTGATTTCATATCCATACCGGAGGCTCTTCCTGGCTTCCTCCAACATTGTGGGACGTCGACAGAGGCCTCGGAGTCGTTATCTCGTTGTGACACCTCTTGTAATAAGCGTCTGTCATCTAGACACCGGGGATGCCGAACTGGTTTGCCCCTCTAAACAGGAATAGAAATTTGGTTCCTAACATTGGTTCCTCGTTGGACGAGTCGGTTACGTGCTCGACTACCGATCTCAGGGTCCGGGTTCGATTCCCCGCTCTGCCGACAAGGAATCAGAGGAATTTATTTCTGGCGATAGGAATTAATCTCTTAATGTGGTTCGGATCCTACAATAAGCCGTATATCCCGTTGCTTAGAAGCCGATTGGTTCCTAGCCACGTAAAAATCTACTAATCCTTAGGGCCAGCCCTGGGATAACTGTTAACCAGCTTAGTGGTGTGGTAAAACTACGATATAATTAACTTTTTGGGTCTTAACAAATGTAAAGATTACTGATTACTTAGGAAAGAACGTAATATGTGCGGATAAAAATATTATGTTTTTCTTAAGTGAAGCATCTTACAGCAAATGCCTGGACTGATTGTCATCTGAATAACAAAGACGGCAACCTTCTTCAGTCGGAAGACACTACAGATGTGCTGCTCCACTACTTTGATCTTACCTCCTCGTATGTTATAGATATGGATAAGTAACCCTCTTTCGATTGTGGTGTGATGCTATGCATGCCCGTGTTTGTTCCTTTAATTAAAAAAAATTACTATTATATTTTATTTCTCAGGGGGTTGTAGTCAGCCTCGCTGTCAATTCATGTCTCTCTTCACAGCAGTTCTTCATTCTGTGTGCATATCATGAAGAGGGAGAGAACGTACACATGATTTACCATAGCATGAGGAATGTGAGACTTAGTCCTTTCCTTATTGGGAATATTAAAGTAGGAAGAGTTACAAGCTTAAGAAATGTTTTCCAGTTCTCTTGGATGGCAGGCCTCTGCTAATAGGGAAACCAAGGCATTCTAGAACTTTATAACCACCAGTGCTGGCCATCCCTCTTCCCCACTCCTTAAGTGCTTCTTCTTTTTGGAAAAGTACGTAAGTCTCCATCTATCAAACCTGTTTACCCCTCTCCGGATAATGAGGATTCTAAGCAGATTGCCTCTCGTGCTCAGTTAAGAGAGGTGTTTGGTCTTTTCATAATATTGGTGGTACTTCTTCCCCCTCAGCCATCTTAGATTCCTTGGACTGTAGCATGTTTGCTATAAACCTGGAACTCCATCCCCTCTTATAAGTACCCCTAAGCTCCTGTTACTGAGCATAGGGAAGTGTTGACTTTCCCTCATCTGGCTCCACTGCTCTCCCACCTGGTGGATAGATATCATGAGGGGTGGTGGGGTCATCAAGGCAGAAGAGTAAAGGTTTCTCTTGTACACCAGCAAGAGAAATGACAGGGTACCTCTGGTACTCCTCTGCGAATGCTGATCTGGGTAAATGGACCAGCTTCTGCCTTTAGAATCATAAAAAGGGATGCTCTCCAGTTGGTACTTCACTTCGCTGGAATGAGGGGTTCTCAGTCCCGTTCATAAAGGGCTGCATTGCATCTTAGTGGGAATTTCCGACTCCTCTTATATATACATTGAACAATTTTGCCGTACAATGGAGATTTACCTTCTGCAGTGCAACATCACCATTGGTGCTTCAGAGTTTAAACGTAGTCCATTATGAACCATTATTTCATTCCTTATTCAGAGCCTACCTTGAACACAGGCTTCCTTTTTGCAATTGCATCTGTGAATTGCGTGGATTTCCACATCTCATTTGCATACAGAAAGACGGGAATCTCTCCTCATATTGTTCTTACTAGAGTCCAATGCTAAAACCAAGAACATTTCAGTTCTAGATGTTATATTTAAGATTTTTTTTGGCTCCTTCTCTGCAGAACTGCAGCGTTATAGACCCAGGATATAAATCTCTTTCCATTAGCACGTAATGTCTCAAGTAGGTGCCAAGGAATACCATCTGCTAGCTTTGTGAGGTCATCACACAGTCATACGATTCCATCCCTGAGGAGTCAGATCTTCCAGCCTGCCCAGCAGCTTCCAAGATTAGGGGCACGGGCTCTTCTCTTAACTTTCATAACAAGTTCTGGGTCCACCTGGCAATAAGGGCAGAGGTCTCGAGGAGGTCGATCGTTCCATATCATTCTACCTCCAGGATGCTAGTCCGTCAATAACTTCTTGTGACAAACACGTCTTTCCTGATGAAGTTGTTTTTCATTGCCTCTTTTGGGCCCTAATTTGGAACCCACCAGATTTACGTTTTAAACCTCACGAGGTACCTAAAGAACCAAAAAAATGAGGATTTGTTACAGAATTATACCTGTCCATTATCATCGTCGTAGAGGGAGTTCCTGGCTAGATTCTTGATTGAATCCTTCATTGTGTGTTGTGCAACGCGATTATCCCAGTTATGCTATATTTTTTTTAAACCAAACCACCGGTAAAGAGAGCTGTCAACCCAGTTTTTTTGTTGATTATAGGTTAAAAAGTTCGTTCGAGAAATAGCCCCACTTCTTGCATCCGTTGGCAGTGTTTGACTGAGATGCCACAACATTCCTCATAATTAAAATATATCCACTCCCCAAGGTGTTTCTGAGTTATTGGTATCGTTTTTTTTACTGGGTTGGTGGTACAGACGTAGGATGCATTTTGCTACATTCCAAAAAAGTATAAGATTCCCAACAACATATCTCAGTTTGAACAGTCAGACCAGTGAAATAGGTTTTAGGGTAGGTCCGATATATATATATATATTTTCTTAAATATAGGGGTGGGTTATATATAATATATATAACTATATATTATTATTAGTCTGGTAATAGTATAGATTGAATTATATATGGTAGATATATATATAATATATATAGTATATATATATTAATATATATATATATAGTGATATATATGATATTATATTATATATAGATATATTATATACATATATATATGATATATATATATATAAGTATATAAATAATATGTGAGTATATAATATGTATAATATATATATATATATATATAGAAGATATAGTATTTAAATTTTAATATGTATATGTCATATTATATATATATATATATATATAGTAATATTATACTATATATAATAAATTAAAATATATAGATAAGATATATATGTATATGTATATGCTATAATAATATATATATATATATATAATAATATGTATAATAGTTTAATATATAGTTCTATATATATCAGCATAATATATTATATTAATATCATATATTAATATTTATATATATATATCACAATATATAATACTTATTATTATATTTTATATATCTATAATATTATATATATATATAATAATTAGTATATATATATATACTATATATTATATATATCGTATAGTAATATATATAATATAATATATATATAATAATAATATATATATATATGGATAATTATCTATCGGACCTAACCAAACTATTTCATGGTCGACTGTTAAAGTGGACGAATATGTGTTGGGAATATATCCTTTTTTGGAATGCAAAATGCATCCTACGTCTGTCACCCAGTAAACGATATTCCCCAACACATATCCTCATTTAACAGTCGACCATGAAATAGTTTTGGTAGGTGTCCGATATTAATATATTATAATATATATATATAATTATACTATGTATATATAATATATATAGTCTATATATATATATATATATGTATATATAATATATAATAGTATATATAACACACTTTTGAGGGCATATTTTTATTTTTTCTCTAATACAATTTTCTCGTTAAAAGCAAATTGCTTTAGTGGCATCAAAAATACGTTTGTTGCAGGGTATCTTCATACCGAACGGAAGTTTTTTTTTCCTTTTTACCGATTCTCGTCGATCAATTTCTGGTGAAATCTACTCGCAGACTTCCTTACTTCCATTTATTGAATTTTGTGCACGACAGCTGTTTCGGCCGCCTTATGGCATTATCCAAGCGACTACTGACTTACAAATCTTGACCTTTTCGGCCTCATTTTATTCTCATCTGTGGGGAGGTAATGACCTCGAGGTATGGGTTACTAGGTTAGTCTAGGGATTAACAGCTTAAGGGCTTGTTGTTTATATAGTTACAAAGAATATAAGGACATATGTCCTACTGAGCGAGCAGATAAGAGTGAAAGTTTAAACAGTGGTTAAATAAATAGTCAAAATACAATTGCCATGTGCCTTAGGAGTTTTCCTTAAATGTCTGTTTGAAAATTTTAACTATGTTAACATGTTTGGTTTTAAGATAAAAATTACAAAATTACATACCAGGCAATGAAAATGAATATAGAAATCTAAATACGGGAGTAGAACAAATAGTGATGTATCATATTTTATAGCATGCCATAAAGGTACAAGAGATAATTTCTGTTTAGCTACAATAAATGTGTATGATTTAAATTTCTGGAGTGTTTGTGTGTGTGGGTGTGTGTTGTTGTGTGGTGTCCAAAATGGTCTAATTACGGTTTGGTTAACGGTTTGCGTGATGATTCGTGTTGGTTTGGGGTCTCAGCGACCTGAGTAAGGATGTTACTTGAACCTTTCGCTGGACGCTGGGTCTGTCTCCACTGCCTTCCAAGGGGCTCGATGGTTCCTCGGTGGATTGGGGCGCGCTGGTCCCTGGTCCCCTGTTGGCGTGGGTATTCCATTCTCCTCGGCTGGAGGGGAGTTAATATGGTCCGATCTTGTTCGGACGTTCAAGGGTCGGCTTCTGAATAGGCGATGCTCAACTGCTTCCGTTATTAAGGGGCGACCGTAAGTTGTACTTTCTCTGCTGTACGAACCGTGGGGTGCTTCTATGAGCTCTTGGTAGGAGATGGCTTCCTGTCGTGAACATCTATTGTAATGTTGATGGATGGCCCCTTGATTCTGTGCTGTGAGCCAGCAGACGTCTCCGAAGGGTCAGTTGGTAGTGTGCCCGATGTCGTTTATTTGGCTGTGAGGTTTACACACCTTCCTCCTCTGGACAAGTAAAATTTGTAAAACTACATTCGTGCACATCGTCCTTCGGGGTCCCCCCGGAGCGGTGCTGTTCTTCATTATTAAGGGCCTCTGCTACCAAGGTTTGGGGCTTACTTATTATACCTGAGGCTTTATTTTATGGTAAGGGCTTTTGGGGTTACGCCTCTGTTTATTATCCCGCGTAGTGTGTCAGCAATCCTCCTTGTATGCAGACCCATAATGTACACGATGGGTAAATAATCAAGGTTTCCTCGTTTTTTCGCCATGGTGTTTGGGTTGGTGAAAAATTCGTCCATTTTCGTTTTTTATTGCCTTGGCCTTTCGATAATTTGATCTGCATACCCGTTGTTTGTCAGCAGTTGGCGAATTCGGTCGGAGTTCGTTATGTATATCTTTCCATATGAGCTGTGTGTGAAGGTTCTGTTGACATACGCACTTCACGACAGACTTTTTATATGCGTCCGGGCACTCCCCCGCGTGCGTTCAAACAACGCCCAGCGTTTCGTTTGCTTTCGGTTAAAACCGGTCGTCTTAAAACTGTTCCGCTTCTTGTTGTTTTACCTCATGGACGATCAAGAAATGGCAAAGTCCTTCTCTGCTGGCTGTGCCCTGTGGGTGAAAGTTGAGCACTGAGTTTCTTTTCATAGCCATCTGCTAGTTTTTTTGTTATCTTCAGGCTCTTTTGGTTGGGAGTGTAATTGGATGAATTACGTCGATGTACCGCCCATAAATCCTAGGTTTTAGGATGTTCTCTAAAGGTCCTTTGGTTCTTCGACGGTGGCCCATGTACATGTATTAACTGCAAAGAGGACCCCACTAGTGGGGATCCCATTAGGCGACTCCTTCTCCCGTCTAACGTTGTTCGAAATAATTACCCCACTGATGAGAGATGGAAAGGGGCTTCTGGCTAGTGCTCTCTTCAGCTCTCTTCGGAGGGACATCTTCGGAAATGGGCAGCGGGTTCTTCTCGGACCATGTATACACGATCCAAGAATGATGTCGATCGTTTCTTTGCGACGGGAACGTTCGAAAAGTAATAAGAAACTCTCCACGTCGAGTGAGGCAATGTGTCGTCTTCTGGTCCTTTTCCTGTAGGGAGATCAATAAACTCCAGACCGCTGATTTCAGTGAATATGCACCGGGTATGTTAAGGTACCAGCAAATCATTCAGGACTTTCGCTTATCCCTATAGGTTAGGGGATGTCATCTGCGAGATGATGGGCCTTAGGGGTTGTTTGCCTGCCTTGTGTGGTTTTCACTGTTCCGAGTAGCAGTAAACCGGGCCCAATAGTCCTTTTCCTTTTTACCTTAGGGAATTTTGTTTACGACGTCCTTGCTGAGTTGTTTGGCCCTAGTCCACCAAAGCCTCGACAACTTTCTTTCTGAGGTCCTCGGTGGGGTCACTTTTGTCAAGCGTTGGAATTTGGAAGTGTCCAAGGATGGATCCTATCCATCTTTTCAAAATAATCACTTTTCTTCATCACTACGTACACACTGATGATTTCTGTCACCTTTCGTATGATGATGTCTGGTTGTTGCTAACGTAGTTTCTTTAGTGGCTGGCCTTCCCTCATTCTCCTTGGGTGATTAATTGGCCTTCGGAAATGTCCTCTCTTGTCGTCCTGCTTCTCCAACCAATGCTTCATCAAGTGACGGTAGGTGTTAGTTCTACTCTAGCTTACCCATCATCCTCGGAGTTTAAAGTCGGTCGTTATAAGGGCCTTCCCGTTTCTTATTCTCTTGGCTTCAGTGTTGGTTTGGTTTCTTGGCATAGTGGCAACTGCAAGACCCAGGTTCATGGAGGGACCTTTCTGATGGGGGCTAAGGTCGATTCCAGCCAGGTTGACGAAGCCATCTTTGTGGTTCCTCACTTCTCACGGGGGCCCCCATGAAGGATTGAGTAGCTTCCTTGTTGTGCCCTCGTCGTCACCACCTGTCCTGTATTTCCTCTTCTCTAACTCAAGCAGGTCACGATGCTTTTTTGTTGGTCAATCTAGTGGGCTGTTAATGCATAAATCTTCCCAACGTTTTCTCTTTCTCAACTTCCAAGTTGCTGGATTCCTTCTTGCTGCGATTTTCTTCTATAGCGGTGTCGGAGTATCTTCTCTAACCTCCCTCCATCGTTTCGTCCATAGCCCGGCCCACTTCTTCCAATACGTTTTAGGCGCATAGTTTTTCTCTAATACAATTTTTCGTTAAAAGTCAATTGCTTTAAGTGGCATCAATAAGTTTTCTTTGGCAGGTATCTTCATACCGAACGAAGTTTTTGTTTTTTCCGATTCTCGTTCGTCAATTCTGGTGAAATATACGCAGGAACTTCCTTCTTCCATTTATTGAATTTTGTTCACGACAGCTGTTTTCGCCGTTATGGCATTAATCAAGCGCACTACTGACTTACAATTCTGACCTTTCGGCCTGCTTTATCTCATCGTGTGGGGAAGGTATGACCTCCGAGGTATCGGGTACTGGTTAGTTCTAGGGATTAACAGCTTAAGGGCGTTGTTTTGTAGTTACAAAGAATATAAGGACATTATGTACTGGCGACAATAAAGACGTGAAAGTTTAAAAACAAGTGGTTAAATAACTATTCAAAAATACAACAATGCCATTGTGCTAGGTTGTTTCCTTAAATGTATGTTTGTAAAATTTAATATGTTAGCATGTTGGTTTTAGATAAAAAATTACCAAAATTATCATACAGGTAATTGGAAAATAAGAATATAGAAAAGCAATTCTAAATACGGGAGTAACAAATATATGTATATTTAGTTAATAGCAATTGGCAATAAAGGTAAACAAGAGAATTTTCTTTGTTTTTATACATAAATGTGTATGATTTTTAAATTTGAGTGTGTGTGTGTTGTGTGTGGTGTGTGTGTATGTCCAAAATGGTCTACGTTGGTTGAACCGGTTGCTGATTTCGGTTGGGTTGGGCGGGGTCTCAGCGACCTGAGTTAAGGATGTTACCTTGACCTTTCGACTGACGCTGGGTGTTCTATCATGCCATTCCAAAGGGCGCGAGTGTTTCTCGGTGGATGGGGCGCGCTGTCTGGTTCCTGTTGGCTTGGGTAGGTTATTCCTTTCTCCAACTGTCTGGAGGGGAGTATATGGTCCGATTCTTGTTTGGACGTTCAAGGTCGGCTTGTCTGAATAGCGATGCTCACTGCTTCCGTTATTAAGGCGGCACCGAGTTGTTTTCTTCTCTGTGTACGACCTGGGTGCCTTCTGTGATGAGCTCTTGCTAGATCTTTGCTTCCATGTTACTATGAAAATCCCACTCTGTAATGTTGATAGGAATGGCCACGCCCTTGATTTCTATGAGCCAGCATGACGTCTCCGAAGGGGGGTCGTTGTATGTGGCCCAGATGTAGTTTTTGGCTGGCTGGGAGGTTTAAACGCCTCCTACTATGAGACAAGTAAATTTGTAAACTACATTCGTGCAACATCGTCCTTCGGTCCCCCCGGAGCGGTGCCTGGTTCTTCAATTATTAAGGCTGCTACAAGGTTGGGCTTACTATATATCCTGAGGCTTGTATTTTATGGTAAGGGGCTTTGGGGTTTGGGGTACGCCACTCTGTTTATTATCCCCGCGTAGTGTGGCAGACAATCCCCTTCCTTGTTAGGCAGACCCATAATGTACACGATGGTAAATTAATCAAGTTTTCCTCGTTTTTCGCCATGCCCACCCACCCCCCCCCTAGGTGTTTGGGTTGGTAAAAATTCGTCCCATTTTCTTTTTTTATTGCTGTCTTCGATAATTTGCATCTGGCATACCCGTTGTTTGTCCAGCAGTTGGCTGAATTCGGTCGAGTTCGTTATGTATATCTTTCCATGATGAGCCTGTGTGTGAAGGTTCTGTTTGCACATATCGCACTCCCACGACAGACTTTTTATATGCGTTCCGGGCCAACTCCCCGCAGGCGTTCAAACAAGCCCCAGCGTTAGCTTGCTTTCGTTAAAATAAAGGTCGTCTTAAACTGGTCCTTTCTTGTTGTTTTTAACCAAGGACATCAGGAAATGTAAAGTCTTCTGCTGGCTGTGCTACTGTGGTGAAGTTGATCACTGAAGTTTCTTTTCAAGAGCATCTGCTAGTTTTTTGGTCATCTTCAGGTCTCTTTTATTGTGGACGAATATAATCGTCGCTGGTACCAAGCCCATGAAATTCCTAGGTTTTAGTGTGTTCTCTAAAGGTCCTTTCTTCGACGGTGGCCATGTACATATTTGCAAAGAGGAACCCCTAAGTGGGGATCCCATGGAGCGGATCTCCCGTCTACTTGTTCGAAAATAATTCCCCCTGTTGATGAGAGAGGCAAAAGGGGCTTTCTGTAGTGCCTAGCTTTCATCATCTCTCGGAGGACATCTTTCGGAAATGGGTCAGCGGGTTCTTCTCGGACCTGTATAACACGATCAAGAAATGATTGTCCGATCGTTTCCTTCGACGGGAACGTTACGTAAACAAACTCTCCACGTCCGAGTGAGGCAATGTCGTCTTCTGGTCCTTTTTCCTGTAGGAGGATCAATAAACCTCCACCGCTGATTTCCAGTGAATTTATGCACCGGGTCGGGTATGTAAAGGGTACCAGCAAATCATTCAGGACTTTGTCGCTATCCTAGTAGGGTTGGGATGGGATTCAATCTGCAGGAAGGATTGATGGGCCTTAGGGGGTTTGTGCCTGCCTTGTGTGTTTTCACTTGTTCCGTTAGCAGTAACCGGGTGCCCATAGTCCTCCTTTTACCATTTTAGGGAATTTTACGACGTCTTGGCTGATTGTTGGCCCCTAGTCCACAAGCCTCGACACTTTCTTTCTGAGGTCCTCGGTGGGGTCTTTTGTCAAAGCGTTGGAATTGGAAGGTCCAGGGAGGAGTCCATCCATCTTTTTCAAAATAATCCCACTTTTCTTCATCATGACGTACACTTGATGATTTGTCACCTTTCCTCGTATTGATGATGTTGGTGGTTGGCTACGTAGTTCTTTCAGACGGCTTCCCTCATCTCCTTAGGTGATTCAATTGGCTTCGGGCAAACTGTCCTCTCTGTCGTCCTGCTTCTCCAACAAGGTTCATCCCCAATGACGGTTATGGTGTTAGTTCTAGCTTACCATCTTCTCGGAGTTGTAAAAGTCGGTCTAAAGGGCCTCCGGGTTTTCCTACCGTTTTCTATTCTCTTTCGCTTCATAGTGTGTGGTTTCTTTGGGCATAGTGGCACTGCAGACCCAGGTTCAGGAGGGACCTTTGATGGGGGCTAAGGTCGATTCCAGCCAGGTTGAACGAAGCCATCTTTGTGTTCCTTCACGTTTCTCACGGGAGCCCCATGAAGGATGAGTAGCTTCTTGTTGTGCCTCGTTGTCCCAACCACCTGTCTGTATTTCCTCTTCTCTAACTCCAAGCAGGTCAGCGTGCTTTTTGTTGGTCTCTAGTGGGCGGCTGTTTAATGCAGGAAATCTTCCCAACCGTTTCTCTTTCTAAACTTCAAGTTGCTCGATTGCTTGCTGCGGATTTCTTCTCTACCCCGGTGGGGGGTTTTGGTTTTTGGGTTGTGGTGCTTTTTTTGGGGGTTTGGGTTAGGGGGGCTTTTTTTTGGTGGTTTGGAGGTCGGAGATCTCTACTACCTCCCTCCCATCGGTGTTCCATGCCCGGCCCACTTTCTTCCAATACTTTTAGGGCATAGTTTTTCTTCTAAACTAACATTTTCGGTTAAAAAGCAATTCGCTTTAGTGGTATCCAATAAGTTGTCTTGTCAGGTATCTTCAATACCGACGGAAAGGTTTTTTATATCCGATTCTCGGTTTCGTCAATTTCTGGTGAAATTTATACCGCAGACTTCCAGTTCTTCCTCCATTTATTGAATTTTGGTGTCACGACAGCTGTTTCGCCTTATGGCATTAATCAAGCCGTGACTACTGACTTGTACAATCTGAGCCTTTCGGCCTATTTATCTCATCGTGTGGGAGGTATGACCTCGAGGTTATGGGGTACTTGGTTTAGTCCTAGGGATTGAAAACAGCTTAAGGGCGTTGTTTTGTTTAGTTTACAAAGAATAAATAAGGGACATATGTAGCTGCGACAATAAGAGTGAAAGTTTTAAACAGTGGTTAAATAAATATTCAAAACAATACAATGCCCATGTGCTTAGAGTTTCCTTAAAATGTTTATGTTTAAAATTTAATATGTTACATGTTTGGTTTTAGATAAAAATTACAAAAAATTACATACAGGAATGAAAATGAATATAGAAATCTAAATACCAGGGAGTACAAAATTATCATGTAATATCTTTTAATAAGCATGCATAAAGGTGTACAAATAGGCTAATTTCTGTTTGTTATATAAAATGTGTATGATTTAAAGTTTGAGTGTGTGTGTTGTGGTTGTGTGTGTGTGTGTATGTTCCAAAATGGTCCTACGTGGTTAACGGTTGGCTGATTCGTGGTTGGGCGGGGTTCTCAGCGACCTGAGTAAGGATTTTTGTTTACTTTGACTTTCGCTTGACGGGCTGGGGTCTTCTTCATGCCACTTCCAAGGGCGCGATGTTCTCGGTGGAATTGGGCCGCGCTGTCTGGTGTCCCTTGTTGGCTTTGGGGTATTCCTTCTCCCTGGCTGGAGGGGTAGTATATGGTCCGATTCTTGTTGGACGTTTCAAGGTCGGCTTCTGAATTAGCGATGCTCACTGCTTGCCTTCCTTTATTAAAAGGAGGCGACCGTAGTTGTCTTCTCTGTGTACGACCTGGGGTGCCTTCTATGAGCTCTTGATAGAGGAATGGCTTCCTGTCGTGAAACATCTACTGTAATGGTTGAATGGATGGCCCCCTTGATTTCTATGAGCCAAGCATGACTGTCCTCCAGTGGGATCGTTGTAGTGTGGCCCAGATGTAGTTTTGGCTGTGAGGTTTACACAACCTCCCCTAACTATCTGTTTACAACACCTATGAACACATTAAAATTTCTCTCGTGAAAGATATGCTCACATTAGTACTGTGCCTCATACACTACACTGTCCAGATACTCACGGTCCCCCACGGATTATTTTTTTTTTTATTAGCGGATTGCTCGTTCTTTCATTATTAAGGCTGCTACAAGGTGGGCTTACTATATATACCTGAGGCTTATTTTTTATGGCCATACGGGGTTATATGTGGGACTTTTCTTTGGGGCGCTTTACGCCTCTAGTTTACTTATCCCGCGTAGTGTTGACCAGCAATACCTCCTTGTATTGCAGGACCCATAATGTACCACGATGGTAAAAATAATCAAGTTTTCCTCGTTTTTTTGTAGGGGGGGGCCAATGGGGTGGTTGGGTTTGGTTAAAATTCGTTTCCAATTTTCTTTTTTTTTTATTGCTGCTTCGATAATTTGATCTGCAATACCCGTTGTTTGTCAGCAGTTTGGCGAATTTCGGTCGAGTTCGTTATGTATAGTCTTTTTCCATGATGAGCTGTGTGTGAAGGATTCTGTTGACATACGCACTCCGCACAGACTTTTTATATTGCGTCCGGGCACTCCCCGCGTTGCGTTCAAAACAACGCCCCAGCGTTCGTTGCTTTCGTCTAAAACGGTCGTCCTTAAACTTTGTCCTTTCTTGTTGTTTTACCAGGGACATCAAAAAGAAATGGCAAAGTCTTCTGCTGGCTGTGCCTTCTGGGTGTTGAAGTTGAGGCCAATGAGTTTTCTTTTGAAAAAGAGCATCTGCTAGTTTTTTTTGGTATCTTCAGGATGCTTCTGAAAAGAAACTCATGTGCTCAAACACCTTCACCACATTCCTCCCACAGACCAGCAGAATACTTTGCCATTTTTCTTGATGTCATGGTAAAACAACCAAGAAGGACAGTTTAACGACGACCGTTTTATACGAAAAGCCAACGAACGCTGGGCGTTTGTTTGAACGTGCACGCGGGGAGTTGCCCGGACGCCATATAAAAAGGGTCTGTCCCGTGAGTGCGTATGCCAACAGAAACCTTCACACACAGCTCATCATGGAAAGATATAACATAACTAACTCGACCAAACATTCGCCAACTGCTGACGAAAAAAGACAAACCGGGTTTATGCATATCAAATTATCGAAAGCAGCAATAAAAAAGAAAATGGGACGAAACTTTTACCAACCCAAGGAAAAAAAACACCATAGGCGCAAAAACGAGGAAAAACTTGATTATTTACCATCGTGGTACATTATGGGTCTGCATACAAGGATGGATTGCTGGCACACTACGCGGGATCAATAAACATAGGCGTAAACCCCAAAAGCCCCTTACCATAAAATTAAGCCATCAGGAATAATAGTAAGCCCGAACCTTGGTAGCAGCCTTAATAATGAAAGAAAACAGCACCGCTCCGGGGGGAACGTCGAAGGAGATGTGCAACGAATGTAGTTTACAAATTTACTTCTTGTCCAGAGGGTGGTGGTGGGTAAAAACCCTCACAGCCAAAAACTACATCGGGCACACTACAACGACCCGTTCGGAGTACGTCTGCTGGTTTTATTCAGCTCATAGAAATCAATGGGGCCATCCATCAACATTACATAGATTGTTCACTACAGGTAAAGCCATACTCTACCAAGAGCTCATAGGAAGGCACCCAGGTCCGTACACAGAGAAGACAAACTTACGGTCGCCTCTTAATAACTGGAAAGCAGTGAGCATCGCTATTCATGAAGCCGACCTTTTTGAACGTCCTCAACAAGAATCGGACCAAGATTACTCCCCTCCAAGCAGGAGGAAGGGAATACCCAAGCCAACAGGGACCAGACAGCGCGCCCCAATCCACCGGAAGAACATCGGGGGGCGCCCTTGGGCGGCCCCTTGGAAGGCATGGTAGAAGACCCAGCGTCAGCGAAAGTGCAAGTAACATCCTTACTCAGGTCGCTGAGACCCCGCCCAACACGAATCACGCAACCGTTAACCAACGTAGACCATTTTTGGACATACACACACACATACCCACACACCACACACACCCACTCCAAATTTAAATTCATAAACCATTTTATGTTAAACAGAAAGTTATTCCTTCTTGTTACCTTTATGCATGCTATAAAATACTCTATACATAATTTGTTTTGCTCCCGTATTTTAATTGATTTCTATATTCAGTTTCATTCCTGTATGTTAAGTTTTGTAATTTTTATCTAAAACCAAGCATTGTAACCATATTAAATTTTAAACATACATTTTAACGGAAACTCTAGACACATGGCAATTGTCTTTTGAATATTTATTTTAACCACTGTTTAAACTTTCAGCTCTTATTGTCGCCAAGTAACATTATGTCCATTATATTCTTTGGTAACAACCCCCTTTTTAAAACCAACCGCCACTTACAGCTGTTAATCCCTAGACTAACCAGTGTACCCATACCTGCGAGGTCATACCTCCCACACGATGAGTATAAATAGGTCCGAAAGGTCAAGATTGTAAGTCAGTAGTCGCTTGATAATGCCATAAGGCGAAAACAGCTGTTCGTGACAAAATTCAATAAATGGAAGAGGAAGTCTGACGTATAATTTATTTCACCAGAAGAAATTGAACGAACGAAAGAATCTGGAAAAAACAACAACTTCGTTTTCCGGTATGAAGATACCTGCCAAGAAACTTATTGATTGCCACTAAAGCAAATTGCTTTTCAAACGGAAAAATTTGGTATTAGAGAAAAAAACTATTGCCCTAAAAGTATTGGAAAGAAGTGGCCGGGTGCATGGACACGATGGAGGGAGGTATAGAAGATACTCCGACACCGGGGGTAATAGAATGGATCCGCAAGCAAGAATCCAGCAACTTGAAGAGTTGAGAAGATAAAACTGTTGGGAAGATTTCTGCATTAAACAAGCCCACTAGATGACCAACAAAAAGCACGTGACCTGCTTGAGTTTAGAGAAAATAGGAAAATTACAGACAGGTGGTGACAACGAGGCACAAAACAAAGAAGCTATCTCATCCTTCATGGGGGCCCCGTCCCGGGAGAAGTGAGGAAACACAAAGATGGCCTTCGTCAACCTGGCTGGAAATCGACCTTAGCCCCCATCAAAGGTCAAGGTCCCTCCTGAACCTGGGCGCTTCCTGCAGTGCCACTATGGGCCAAGAAACCACACACTGGAAGCCAAGGAGAATAGAAACGGAGGCCCTTTATAGACCGACTTTTTAACAACTCCGAGATGATGGTAAGCCTAGAAACTAAGCCACCTACCGTCATTGATGAAACTTGTTGGAGAAGCAGGACGACAGAGAGGACATTTCCGAAGCCAATTAATCACCAAGGAGATGAGGGAAGCCGCTAAAGAACTACGTAGCAACCCAGACATCATCATACCGGAAAGGTGACAAATCATCAGTGTACGTAGTGATGAAGAAAAGTGATTATTTTGAAAAGATGGATAGGATCCTCCTGGACACTTCCAAATTCAACGCTTGACAAAAGACCCCACCGAGGACCTCAGAAAGAAAGTGTCGAGGCTTGTGACTAGGGCCAACAATCAGCAAGACGTCGTAAAATTCCCTAAGGTAAAAAGGAGACTATGGGCCCGGTTACTGCTACGGAACAGTGAAAACACACAAGGCAGGCACCCCCTAAGGCCCATCATCTCTCAGATGACATCCCCAACCTATAGGATAGCGAAAGTCCTGAATGATTTGCTGGTACCTTGACATACCCGGTGCATATTCACTGAAATCAGCGGTGGAGTTTTATTGATCTCCTACAGGAAAAAGGACCAGAAGACGACATTGCCTCACTCGACGTGGAGAGTTTGTTTTACGAACGTTCCCGTCGAAGAAACGATCGACATCATTCTTGATCGTGTATACAGGTCCGAGAAGAACCGCTGCCCATCCGAAGATGTCCTCCGAGAGATGCTGAAAGCTAGCACTACAGAAGCCCCTTTCCTCTCTCATCAGGGGGAATTATTTCGACAAGTAGACGGAGTCGCCATGGGATCCCCACTAGGGGTCCTCTTTGCAAATATGTACATGGCCACCGTCGAAGAAAGGACCTTAGAGAACATCTAAAACCTAGGATTTATGGGCGGTACATCGACGATATATTCGTCACAATAAAAGAGCCTGAAGATACCAAAAAACTAGCAGATGCTCTGAAAAGAACTCAGTGCTCAACTTCACCACAGAGCACAGCCAGCAGAAGACTTTGCCATTTCTTGATGTCCTGGTAAAACAACAAGAAGGACAGTTTAAGACGACCGTTTATACGAAAGCAACGAACGCTGGGCGTTGTTTGAACGCACGCGGGAGTGCCCGGACGCATATAAAAAGTCTGTCGTGATTGCGTATGTCAACAGAACCTTCACACACAGCTCATCATGGAAAGATATACATAACGAACTCGACCGAATTCGCCAACTGCTGACAAACAACGGGTATGCAGATCAAATTATCGAAGCAGCAATAAAAAGAAAATTGGACGAATTTTACCAACCCACACCATGGCGAAAAACGAGGAAAAACTTGATTATTTACCATCGTGTACATTATGGGTCTGCATACAAGGAGGATTGCTGCACACTACGCGGGATAATAAACAGAGGGCGTAACCCCAAAAGCCCCTTACCATAAAATAAGCCTCAGATATATAGTAAGCCCAACCTTGTAGCAGCCTTAATAATGAAGAACAGCACCGCTCCGGGGGGACCGAAGGAGATGTGCACGAATGTAGTTTACATTTACTTTGTCCAGAGGAGGTGTGTAAACCTCACAGCCAAAACTACATCGGGCACACTACAACGACCCTTCGGAGACGTCGCTGGCTGGCTATAGAAATCAAGGGGCCATCCATCAACATTACATAGATGTTCACGACAGGAAGCCATCTCTACAAGAGCTCATAGAAGGCACCCAGGTCGTACACAGAGAAGACAACTACGGTCGCCTCTTAATAACGGAAGCAGTGAGCATCGCTATTCAGAAGCCGACCTTGAACGTCCAACAAGAATCGGACCATATACTCCCCTCCAGCAGGAGAAGGAATACCCAACCGCCACAGGGACCAGACAGCGCGCCCCAATCCACCGAGAACATCGCGCCCCTTGGAAGGCATGAGAAGACCCAGCGTCAGCGAAGTCAAGTAACATCCTTACTCAGTCGCTGAGACCCCGCCCAACACGAATCAGCAACCGTTTAACCAACGTAGAACCATTTTGGACATACACACACACACACACACACACACACACTCAAATTTAAATCATACACATTTATGTATAAACAGAAATTATCTCTTGTACCTTTATGCATGCTATAAAATATATACATATATTTGTACTCCGTATTTAGATTTCTATATTCATTTTCATTCTGTATGTAATTTTGTAATTTTTTATCTAAAACCAACATGTAACATATTAAATTTTAAACATACATTTAAGGAAACACTAGCACATGGCATTGTATTTTGAATATTTATTTAACCACTGTTTAAACTTTCACTTTTATTGTCGCAGTACATATGTCCTATCATTCTTTGTAACTAAAACAACGCCCTTAAGCTGTTAATCCCTAGGACTAACCAGTACCCATACCTCGAGGTCATACCTCCCACACGATGAGATAAATAGGCCGAAAGGTCAGATTGTAAGTCAGTAGTCGCTTGATAATGCCATAAGGCGAAAACAGCTGTCGTGACAAAACTCAATAAATGGAAGAAGGAAGTCTGCGTATTTTTCACCAGAAATTGACGAACGAGAATCGGAAAAAACTTCGTCGGTATGAAGATACCTGCAAGAAACTTATTGATGCCACTAAAGCAATTGCTTTTAACGAAAATTACATATATATATATATATATATATATATATATATATATATATATATATATATATATATAATATATATATATATATATGATATATATATATATATATATATATATATATATATATATATATATATATCTATATATATATCATATATATATATATATATATATATATATATATATAATATATATATATATATATATATATATATATATATATATATATATATATATATATATATATATATATATATATATATATATATATATATCGGACCTACCAAACTATTTCATGGTCGACTGTTAAATGAGCTATGTGTTGGGAATATATCTTTTTTGGAATGCAAATGCATCCTACGTCTGTCACCCAGTAAACGATACCAATAACTAGAAACACCTTGGGATGGATATATTTTATTATAGGATATGTGTGGCATCTCAGTCAAACACTGCACGGATGCAAGAAGTGGGCTATTTCTCGAACGAACTTTACCTATAATCAACAACAAATGGGTTACAGCTCTCTTACCGGTGGTTTGTTAAAAAAATATATCATAACTGGCTAATCGCGTGCACACACACATATGAAGGATCAAGAATCTGCCAGGAATCCTCTACGACGATGAATGGACAGGTAATTCTGGTAAAATCTCATTTTTTGGTTCTAGGTACCTCGTGGTTAAAAGTATCTGGTGGGTTCCAAATTAGGGCCCAAAAGAGACAATGAAAAACAACTTCATCAGGAAAGACGTCTTTGTCTTTGTCCCCATCAACGTCGTTGGTGAAACTTAGATATGCACACATAAATAAACCTTTAATAGATCAGTCATGATTAGTTTGTAATGAGACGCCTTTGTTAACTTCCATCGGAAGTTGAGCCTACATCAAGAGAATATATATATATATATAATATATATATATATATTATATATATATATATAATATATATATACATATATATATATATATATATATATATTATATATATATATATATATATATATATATATATATATATATATATATATATATATATTCTCTTGATGTAGGCTCAACTTCGATGGAAGTTAACAAAGGCGTCTCATTACAAACTAATCATGACTGATCTATTAAAGGTTTATTTATGTGTGCATATCTAAGTTTCACCAACGACGTTTGATGGGGACAAAGACGGCTATGAATATGAAGGGTGAGCAAATGTCTTTCATGTGAATTAATATCGCTATATCCCCTATTTGAATGTGAGAAGATTGAAAAGATATGATTAGGTACCTTGAAAGTAATCTCAGTGTGAGCTAAGAAATACAGGCGCTGATGAGATTAATGAAAGAAGTAAGAGGATGGGTTGTACGTTATGTGTTAGGATAGAATGGCATTCCAGCGGAAGACAGTTAGGACCCGAGAGTCTTAATCCTCTTTATGGCATCTGGAGAGATGCGAAGAGAGACGTGACACTACTAACCTATAACCATCAAAAGACAAGACCTTTCTCCTTATGACAGGTTTATCCTCGACAGTGACGGGCCCTGATAACGCACATCTTTTATGGCGTTTGTTTTATGGGTAATAGTCAGAGGCTCATAGCAAATAATAGCCGATGAATATAGGAGGGCTCGCATCATGATGTTACATACGTATACATACACGAATAGATATGCATATTCATTTTAATCTTTCGCTCTATCTATAATATATAATATAATATATATATATATATATATAATATATATATATATATATATGTGTGTGTGTGTGTGTGTGTGTGTATCTGTGTGTGTGTGTGTGTGTGTTTGTGTGTGTGTGTAGCCAGCCCCTCCACGATGCTTCACTTCAGCATTCAGCGTTACAGAGTAACTCGACCGCAAGTATGAGAAAATAAACGAGCTCTCACCCGTATTTATTATACATGTTTGAAACGTGTACAACCGAATGCAAGAAAACTGTCGTAAAAAAAAAACATGGAAAGCCTTATCAGAATTTTAGCTTTGATAACCATGACAGCTCAACGAGAAGTTCCAGAAGACTGCTGGGCCTTGACCCAGGCTAGCATCCCAAACATCTCTTGAAAATGGGCCACAGATAGGGCCTGAAAGTACTCGAGTGTGTAGTAAAACTAAATGTAAATACTTATAAGTAAACAAGTTACAAAGTGATTTTGTGGGTTTCTTTTTCAATTAATATTAATCTCGGCGTAAGAGAAGAATCTTTGATAATGAATTTCAAATGGATCTTTCTTGTTTGTCCACCCTGGGTGGTGGCGGGGTAGGTAGGAGAGGCATGACAGATCCACTTTCCTCCTGCAAACCTTTTTATCCGCCCAGGGTTGGGTAGGTTAGGTAGGGAATCGGGAAAGGACAGGAGACATGATACATCCACCCTCCTCCTGCAAAACTGTTTGTCCCCCTCTCCCAAGTAGGGGCAGGGTAAGTAGGGGAGGGTAGGGTAGTCTTGACAGATCCACCTTCCATCTACAAACCTGTTGGGTTAAGTAGGGGATTGGGAGGGTAGCGGAGACATGATGGGCAGCGCTGGGTTCTAGAGTTGCGTAGCGCTCCATCAAGTTCGTTATTTATATATATAATAATTCACAGGAAGGTCATCATTATCATAATATGCCAGACGTGGGTTCGTGTGCATGTGTGTGTTTGTGTGTGGATGTGGATGTATGATATTGAATTACTATTTATTTACATTTTATGGAAATGCATTATGATTATCAAAACTAAATGACAAGGGTCAGTAATATCTGGAAGCTGACTGTCTGAATTTAATACTATTTCAACTAGTTAGGAGAGAGAAACTAAATATTCCGAATGCTATTCTCATATATAATTCGTAGAACCCAGAATGACGTGGAATAAGGAAAATAATGGCTTTATACAATCCTAATTAGATTATTTCTTCTAGCAAATGAGCGGGATACCAGATGCTTCTCACAAAGACCTTCCAATTCATTCAAAATGCCAACAGTAATTAGTATAAGGGAAAAAAGAGTCTTCCGAGTGGAATTCTGATTGGCTCATTGCTTTCCTGCAGCATTGTCTTCGTTCTTTAAATGAACCTGCAATAGAAGGTTTTATTGGATCTCCTTTGCCTTTGTCTTCCCCGATAGCACCTTACATCTCAGCCGGAATGAATTTGAGCAGAGAGAAAAGAATTCCCATTGGATTCTGCCTCCTAACCCCCCCCCCCTTTTTTTTTGGCGGGGGTTGGGAAAGCAAATTATCTCTGGCTGGTTTGAGGTTTTTATAGTTTTCATTTCCAGCAGCCGACTGAAACCTTTCTAAGTAAGTCTTATTAGATCAAAAGTCTTTTTTTTTTTTTTTTTTTTTTTTTTTGCAATGATAAGGAATTGTTTTTTTTTTTTTTTAGTTCTTTTCTAAATCGTACTTATTTTTAAAAGCGCCACTTACCTTTATAGCGGTTTTTGCACATCACCGTCGTCATATTCTAAATAATTTCAGTGAGGTATAGATAATTCAACCACTAACCAACAAACACAGCAAACTTTTCATGATGATTAAAAGGATTGTTGATAAATATAAGTCTTCAGCTGAACAAATGCAACAGTAAGGCTTATAAAATAAAATAGATCCACAATGATTTGTCTGTTTTTTATAGACAGAAATCTGGTCAGTTGTTCCAGTATCAAGCAATGCTAATATTTTATGAAGTGAGCTCTGGAACGTGTATCGTAAGTCACAATTCCCTCTTGTCGGGAGTCACTGTATTCCTTGGCAATTGCCTCGCTCATCGTGCCTTTACCTCCGGCCAATTGTCATTGATAAAACATCTTAGAGACTAAACTTTGAGCGCTCAGAATTTGGTAAGAAAGCCGTAGGCCTCATTAACAGCATGCAGAATGTCTTACTATAAAGCCAAATAAAGGTAAAAATTGAGACAGTGATTAAATGTTAAAATTTATTAAGAAGCAAATGTTTATTTTTCATAAATTATAAACTATTTCGCATGCAAACCTAGATTAAAAATAATAATGATAATAAAAAAAAACATGATAATCTCTGAAAATCCCCAAGAGCTCCTATGTGAAAGCGGATGCTCGAATTCTTTCCTTAGTTAGTCCGGGATAATGTATTATAGAAGAGCTTTCAGTAAGAATGAACGAATATTATCCTATCTAATGAGCTTAACGTTTTTTGCCCGAGGCGATATCTTGCTTTCATGAAAGTAATATAAGCTCATTCGGTTTGACAAAAATGGTTCTATTTCTCTTAAATTGAAAACAATAAGCGGATTTGGATTTATCCATTTTCATTAACCTGATATTGCGAACAGAATATTCCAGATAAATTACACTAATACAGTTGTGACCTCTTGTGTAGTATACGGTTGTAAGAAATGATGCCACGATAAGATATCAAGGTTTATTTTCTAAGTCATAACTTCTTACGAAGTTAGAGTAACTCCCAAGAGTTTTCCATATATGCTTCTACACACACACACCCACACACACCCACACTCACACACACACATACATACATACATTTATATATAATATATATATATATACTTATATATATATATATATATATATATATATATATATATATATATATATATATATATGTGTGTGTGTGTGTGTGTGTGTGTGTGTGTGTGTGTGTGTGTGTGTGTGTGTGGTGTGTGTGTATGGTGTGTGTGGGTGTGTGGTGTGTGTGTAGATAGATAGATAGATGGATAGATAGAAAACTCCTCTCATATATCATCACTAAAATCCAGGATTGGACTCAGAATAAAAAGAAATTAACATTTGTAAAAACCTAAATGAACCATTTCCTTTGGTACATAAGAGGGACACTTAATGCCCTCACAGACCTTTCAGTCCATTCTAAATGCCAATAGGTAATTTGGTAGAACAGATTTTGCAAATGGATTTCTGATTAGCTGATTCCTTCCCTTCAGTATTGTCTTCAGTCTTTAAATGAACCTGCAGCAGAAGGTTTCATTAGATCATAATCAAAGCCTTTTTCTCGTCCTTAATGAATTTGAGTAAAATCGAGAAGAATTTCTATTGGAAATAGATCTTTCTGAAACCAAGTTTCACTGATCTGATCGATTCATGTAGGCTTTCACATTCAATGGCCGATGCAACTCTTTTTAAGATTGCGATTCTTTCATACATTCTGATTTGAAGATTTCTCGTTTCTCCGCTTATTTCTTTAATTCCAGACTCAACCGGCATAATTAACTATTCATGATTAACAGAGCAACAAATCTTTTACGCTATCGTTTCATGTTTGTGTGTTTATTTTAGTGTAATTCTAACAACACACCGCAATCATACATATACTTTCAGGGAAATGAACTCCATTCACAACACACCTTAAGCATAAATGAAGTCTATGGGTACTGAACTCCATCGCAAATAGTACTATCAATGTTTCTTTTAAGACTATCATATGTGTCATAAATCTATTTTAGTATGTCATCACACTACATGTAAGTACGTACGTTTATCATGGCTTTGGGTTTTACTACATAATAATAATAATAATAATAATAATAATAATAATAATAATAATAATAATAATAATAATAATAATAATAATAATAAGTCCCAGGTCCCAATGAAGTCCATGGATACTGGCGCAAAAACTTCAAGGCCCTACACCCACGAATAGCAGAACAACTCCAACATTGTATCTCAAATCACCATGCACCCAAAAAGATGACCACAGGAAGAACATCCTTAGTACAAAAAGACAAGAGTAAGGGAAATATAGCCAGTAACTACAGGCCTATGAAATGCCTACCAATAATGTGGAAGTGACTAACAGGTATCATCAGTGAAAGGCTATACAATTACCTAGAGGAGACAAACACCATCCCCCACCAACAGAAAGGCTGCAGAAGGAAGTGTAGGGGCACAAAAGACCAGCTCCTCATAGACAAAATGGTAATGAAGAACAGTAGGAGAAGGAAAACCAACCTAAGCATGGCATGGATAGATTATAAGAAAGCCTTCGACATGATACCACACACATGGCTAATAGAATGCCTGAAAATATATGGGGCAGAGAAAAAACCATCAGCTTCCTTAAAAATACAATGCGCAACTGGAATACAATACTTACAAGCTCTGGAATAAGAATAGCAGAGGTTAATATTAGGAGAGGGATCTTCCAGGGCGACTCACTGTCCCTACTACTCTTCGTAGTAGCCATGATTCCCATGACAAAAGTACTACAGAAGATGGATGCCGGGTACCAACTCAGAAAAGAGGCAACAGAATCAACCATCTGATGTTCATGGACGACATCAAGCTGTATGGTAAGAGCATCAAGGAAATAGATACCCTAATCCAGACTGTAAGGATTGTATCTGGGGACATCAGGATGGAGTTTGGAATAGAAAAATGCGCCTTAGTCAACATACAAAAAGGTAAAGTAACGAGAACTGAAGGGATAAAGCTACCAGATGGGAGCAACATCAAACACATAGATGAGACTGGATACAAATACCTGGGAATAATGGAAGGAGGGGACATAAAACACCAAGAGATGAAGGACACGATCAGGAAAGAATATATGCAGAGACTCAAGGCGATACTCAAGTCAAAACTCAACGGCGGAAATATGATAAAAGCCATAAACACTTGGGCAGTGCCAGCAATTAGATACAGCGCAGGAATAGTGGAATGGACGAAGGCAGAACTCCGCAGTATAGACCAGAAAACCAGGAAACATATGACAATACACAAAGCACTATACCCAAGAGCAAATACGGACAGACTATACATAACACGAAAGGAAGGAGGGAGAGGACTACTAAGTATAGAGGACTGCGTCAACATCGAAAACAGAGCACTGGGGCAATATCTGAAAACCAGTGAAGACGAGTGGCTAAAGAGTGCATGGGAAGAAGGACTAATAAAAGTAGATGAAGACCCAGAAATATACAGAGACAGGACAAATGACAAACAGAACAGAGGACTGACACAACAAACCAATGCACGGACGATACATGAGACAGAATAAAGAACTAGCCAGCGATGACACATGGCAATGGCTACAGAGGGGAGAGCTAAAGAAGGAAACTGAAGGAATGATAACAGTGGCACAAGATCAGGCCCTAAGAACCATATATGTTCAAAAAACGATAGACGGAAATAACATCTCTCCCATATGTAGGAAGTGCAATACGAAAAATGAAACCATAAACCACATAGCAAGCGAATGTCCGGCACTTGCACAGAACCAGTACAAAAAGAGGCATGATTCAGTGGCAAAAGCCCTCCTCTGGAGCCTGTGCAAGAAACATCAGCTACCTTGCAGTAATAAGTGGTACGAGCACCAACATGAAGGAGTGATAGAAAACTATCAGGCAAAGATCGTCTGGGACTATGGTATCAGAACAGATAGGGTGATACGTGCAAATAGACCAGACGTGACGTTGATTGACAAAGTCAAGAAGAAAGTATCACTCATTGATGTCGCAATACCATGGGACACCAAAGTTGAAGAGAAAGAGAGGGAAAAAATGGATAAGTATCAAGATCTGAAAATAGAAATAAGAAGGATTTGGGATATTCCAGTGGAAATTGTACCCATAATCATAGGAACACTAGGCACGATCCCAAGATCCCTGAAAAGGAATCTAGAAAAAGTAGAGGCTGAAGTAGCTCCAGGACTCTTGCAGAAGAGTGTGATCCTAGAAACGGCGCACATAGTAAGAACAGTGATGGATTCTTAAGGAGGCAGGATGCAACCCGGAACCCCACACTGTGGATGCCACCCAGTCGAATTGGAGGACTGTGATAGAGCAAAAAAAAAAAAAAAAAACAAAAAAAAAAAAAAAATAATAATAATAATAATTAAATTACGTATAAACACAGACATTTCAGCATATATGTATAAATCTGTAGCGATATTATAATGAAATTTACAAGGATTGTAACATCAGCAAATATTTTGGCAGCGCAGAGGAATCCACATAAATATTTGGATTTTTAACAACAACAACAACAACAAAACAACAACAATAATAATAATTAATAATAATAATAATAATAATAATAATAATAATAATAATAATAATAATAATAATAATAATAATGACTCTGGGAAAACATCTGGAGCAATCAGGTATCACACAACAAACATGCAACATGGCTCCAGGAAGTCAAGGAAGAAGAAACAGGGAGAATAAAACAAAGATTCACTGACATCACGATAGATACAGTCAGACACCAACTAAAGAAAATACCCAACTGGAAAGTCCCAGGTCCCGATGAAGCCCATGGATACTGGCTCAAAAACTTCAAGGCCCTACACCCACGAATAGCACTGTATCACAAATCACCATGCGCCAAAATGGATGACCACAGGAAGAACATCTTAAGTCCAGAAAGACAAGAGTAAGGGAAATATAGCCAGTAACTACAGGCCTATCACCTGCCTACCAATAATGTGGAAGTTACTAACAGGTATCATCAGCGAAAGGCTATAAAACTACCTAGAGGATACAAACACTATCCGCCACCAACAGAAAGGCTGCAGAAGGAAGTGTAAGGGCACAAAAGACCAGCTCCTGATAAACAAAATGGTAATGAAGAACAGTAAGAGAAGGAAAACCAACCTAAGCATGGCATGGATAGACTATAAGAAAGCCTTCGACATGGTACCACACACATGGCTAATAGAATGCCTGAAAATATATGGGGCAGAGGAAAACACCATCAGCTTCCTCAAAAATATAATGCGCAACTGGAATACAATACTTACAAGCTCTGGAATAAGACTAGCAGAGGTTAATATTAGGAGAGGGATCTTCCAGGGCGACTCACTGTCCCCACTACTCTTCGTAGTAGCCATGGTTCCCATGACAAAAGTACTGCAGAAGATGGATGCCGGGTACCAACTCAAGAAAAGAGGCAACAGAATTAACCATCTGATGTTCATGGACGACATCAAGTTGTATGGCAAGAGCATCAAGGAAATAGATATCCGAATCCAGACTGTAAGGATTGTATCTGGGGACATCAGGATGGAGTTTGGAATAGAAAAATGTGCCTTAGTCAACATACAAAAGGGCAAAGCAACAAGGACTGAAGGGATAAAGCTACCAGATGGGAGCAACATCAAACACATAGATGAGACAGGATACAAATACCTGGGAATAATGGAAGGAGGGGATATAAAACACCAAGAGATGAAGGACACGATCAGGAAAGAATATATACAGAGACTAAAGGCGATACTCAAGTCAAAACTGAACGCCGGAAATATGATAAAAGCCATAAACACATAGGCAGTGCCAGTAATCAGATACAGCGCAGGAATAGTGGAATGGACGAAGGCAGAACCTCACAACATAGACCAGAAAACGAGGAAACATATGACAATACACAAAGCACTATACCCAAGAGCAAATACGGACAGACTATACATAACACGAAGGGAAGCAGGGAGGGGACTACTAAGCATAGAGGACTGTGTCAACATCGAGAACAGAGCACTGGGGCAATATATGAAGACCAGTGAAGACGAGTGGCTCAAGAGTGCATGGGAAGAAGGACCGATAAAAGTAGACGAAGACCCAGAAATATATAAAGACAGGAGAAAGACAAGCAAAACAGAGGAATGGCATAATAAACCAATGTACGGACAATACGTGAGGCAGACTAAAGAACTAGCCAGCGATGACACGTGGCAATGGCTACTGAGGGGAGATCTAAAGAAGGAAACTGTAGGAATAATAACAGCAGCACAAGATCAGGCCCTAAGAACCAGATATGTCCAAAGAACGATAGATGGGAATAACATCTCTCCCAGCAAAAGCCATCCCCAGTAGCCTGTGCAAGAAACACCAGCTACCTTGCAGTATAAGTGGTACGAGCACCAACCTGAGGGAGTGATAGAAAACGATAAGGCAAAGATCCTCTGGGACTATGGTATCAGAACGGATAGGGTGATACGTGCAAATAGACCAGACGTGACGTTGATTGACAAAGTCAAGAAGAAAGTATCACTCATAGATGTAGCAATACTATGGGACACCAGAGTTGAAGAGAAAGAGACGGAAAAAATGGATAAGTATCAATATTAGGGCTTGTGCCTTGTATGATAAGGCGCCCTATGAGGTAATGTTAGACTAGCGATAATCTTACGCTAAGTCGGTTGGTATTGCACTTCCATCTTCAATGGAGTGTCTGGGGGTTTGTAGATCATTTACGAAGTCGGTATTATCTTGTTGGTTATTACGACGATGTGTTAAACTCATGGTGAGGAGGTTCTTGTAGAAAACATGAAATATAAAAATATATGTATTCTTCTGAAGTTTTACATGCTGAAGATCAGATATGATTGTACAAATCTTCTAATAACGATAGCTTGATCGCTTCTGCCAATGATGATGGCTAATCCTATTCCTCTACATGATAAAGCTTAGGTAAAGAGGTACAGGTCTTCTAATGACGATAGCTAACTCTGTTCTGCTTGTCTACCATCTCTGTTACAAGTTATGAAGGAACAGACAGTAGTTCGAACATATGAACATACATACAAATGACATAGTTTCATACGAACACACAATCAAATGAGACACGCTACAGATCACGTAGGCCGTTTGAATTATAGGTCGGGGTAGTTGTCTCAAGCAGGGAGCTTGGACTAATGTTTATAAACAATTGAATGACTACAGGTGACAGCATGTTATCTTAGCCTACATACTTATTGTATACGTCATCTTTAGCGTCTCTAGTCTGATCACATTCCTGCAAGCAATCTGGTTGACCTCTTTAGTTTTAGACTTTTATATATATGGACTAACATTCCATATTTTTATTATGTAAACACTTACATCAGCTCGGTCAGCTACCAAAACCAGCTACTGAATATTACTCAAACTTGACTTGCATTTGACTTATAGGAGTGTGATACAGACACTATGTGAATATATATATATATATATATATATATATATATAATTTAATATATATCTATATATATTATATATATTATATATATATTAATCTATATATATAATGTATAAAAATATATATCTTATATATATAAGTAAATAAAAATTCATTGTGTACATGAATTGATTCAAGTAATAAAATATAAAACAATGATATTGGTAAATAATAGTGATCACAGGATATATAATGATACAGTTTTCACTTCATCTCATTAAGATACATATGCTACAGAAAATATAATGTACTCTGATAATTGCATAGAATGAAGATTAACATGATAAAAATCATTTTTATGTATAAAAAATTTCATATATGAATTGATAAAAATTATTAATGTTTATGCTGATTGATTCGTTGATTTTTATGCTAAATGTTATATATCTGATTCATTAATTCATATACTAACTGCAGATATTGGTAAGATAAAAGGTAACAGATTGATTATAGGCTACCTGATTTGTTTATACATATGTATATGGATTCATATAATTATGATTAATATATGTGCACTTTAAATAGATTCCTATTGCGTACACGCAAAGATATATTTAGATTCTGTTATTTATGATCATTTATATAAGAGATTCCTATTGCGTACACGCAAAGATATATTTTGACTCTGTTATTTATGATCAATTATTTATAGGATACATGATACTTTATATATATAGGATACATGACCGAGGTTATACTACTTCACTTTTAACTAGCGTTCGAACAACTTTTCGTCTATTACACAGTTCCAGACAACCACCTATAGCCTAATGAAACGGCCTATTTCACAGGGTTAAAACAAGGGGAAAATTTGCCTGGGCGGGTCCAACGTTTCTATTTTGCGCTCATACTTATTCACTGCATCCTAAGCTACACGATTACGTTCGCGATTGATAGATCATCCAGCACGAGTCCCTCGCCAGCAAAGTAGAGTTGAATATCTTCGGGTCGTAATTGTCGGAAGTATGTCCCTTTCGTAGTTGATTCCGACAGCCGCCGGAGCATTCCGCATTAAAACGAGATTAACGACGAGATACGGTTGTCGGTCGAGATTAACGACGAGATACGGTGTCCGGTCGAAGAAGTCCATGAAATTCCTTTCACATTGTAGGCGGTTGTTACTTGACTGTAGTCGTCCGCTGCGACGAACGATTTTTTGAAGTTGCGATGTGAAACTCTCGTACTGCAGGATACTGTAACCAGGTTCCATTAATCAGCCTGCAAGTGAAATTATACTTGTCACAAGGGCAAAGTAAATTCAGACGACATCCAAATACAGGGGAGGGGAGAGAGCCATTTAGACCAGATTAACCCACATGAATTCGCTGATATTTTGGAATTCAAAAGAGTCCGCTGTACAAAACTTTTTTATCCATGGCATTAACAATGAGTGAACCTATCCAGGTCTATGAGGACTGTAAAAATATCCAATAATTATAAAAAATAAATAACAGATATCAATACAAATCCCAAAGAAAATTCGATATTACTGGTAGTGAATTACTAGACAAAGAAGTGGAAAACGGAGCTATTTGTAAGATTGCCAGGCAACATAAGAGTCAAAGAGAATATTAATCATGATTCTATGTGCCCCTAACAAAAGTTTCATATTCAATATTCTCGCGCGGCCATCCTCTGAGGTTAATTTTTTTAAAAACTTTATTAATAGGTAGGAGATGCAACGAAAAAAACCCACTATGTAACTAATTTCTAAATAAACTTTGGGTTTTTCATGAAAATGTGACATTTTCCCATGAATGTTTTACTTGAATTGTAATAGGCTAATGTTGCAAGTGAATATTTCACATATATCATCTTGAACTTCTAAATGTCTATGAGGTTCAGAAAAATTTATTCATTTCGTTGTTATAGAAATTCTATTTGCTTATTTTGTTATTAATTTTAAAATGATTGCAACTCCTTAGCTAAAGTTGCATTGCGCACACCGATAGACACTTGTACCTAACGTCTGCCTTGCCCATGAGAATTTCGGGCTAAGCATTCCTTTCTCAAGTCAATCTGTTTTGCAAGCAGAGACGACACACAGATGAAGCCGTGTAAGCAGATTATTGAGGTTTAAAGGAACAAATGCTGATACGGCAATGATGACGTCGTCACTTGGCAGGGGAGATTGCTCTCAGCCAGCTAAGAGTTACGTTACTTGCTGTAATAAATACGACTTTAGGATAAATCTATTATCTTTAATACTCGACCCACACGAAAAGAATGTCTGCAAAAAAACAGTACCAAAATTGAACAATATATTAGTTTTCATGTTGGAAATCTGCATAATTGTAATTATGTTAAATTAAATATTCCTTATTCAAACTATATGAAAAAGGTTTCCATACAAATTCTATATATATTATTAGCCCTGTATAAGATTCATATAGGATTATTTCATAGATAACATTTTCACTTCTAGACTTCCTGACTTTAAAATCTCTTTTATTTTATTTTATTTATTATTTATTATTTTATTTATTTATTTATTTATTTAATTTTTTTTTTTTTTTTTTTCATTGACTACGAATATAAATCACCGGACAGACAATATGTCAGTAGATTTTGGATATGTGTTTGAACTTTTAGCTTATTTGTCATTACTAAAGCGTTAAGTTAGAGTTCAATTCTTTACGCATATATATTTGGATATTTAATTATCTATGGTTACGTTTTGCTTATTGATTTTATCGTGATTCCTTTTTTATTATAATTTGTAACCCTTCCGACTACTTACGAAGTGTATTATATTGACTCCACTTGTATCCATATTTATTTTATTTTTTTATATTTATTTATTTATATATTTTTTTATATATATTTGATAAATTAATGGTTGGCTTGAATATGTGGAAAGTGTTCTAGCGGCGTACCGTATAAGGCTACTTGCGGCATCAATTCTATAGATACAAGATATAAATGATAAAGGTATTTAAAACCGCGAGAACCGCTATAATCCAGTTCGGATCCAATATCACGAGTTGTAACTCGTAAGACATTGACACTTCCTATTAATTATCAGTTATTCTACCAAACCGATTGACTCTGGGTGATAAAAGTATATTATTGGTTTCTAATGGAAAGGAATTCACACCACGTGTTATGGAGATTATTATTGATTTACACCACCCGAGTCAGATTATCATGTGTTGAATTCCTTGTTTACTGATTTAGCACTCATAAATATTCCTATGCACTCAATTGCGGTGTTTGTTTTTTAGTGCTATTAATTCTATATAACGTGTCAAGGAACTATTAACACTAAGAAGTGTTTTATTCCCTCGTCAGACTCGTAATTCTGTTAATAATTCTACGTATATTCTTTCAAGGATTGATTTGGCACAGGATAGGCCCTTAACTGACAGGTGTCTTAGTGTGTCCCTTGTTTTCATGACACGTGTTACAATCAGTTATGTGCTTTTTATATCTGTAAGCATTGTAGGCCAGTAAAACAGTGATTTGGCTTTCTGTGACATAGGAGGGAACCCTGGATGACGGAATGCAACCAGTTTATGATGATTGGTATGAGAGAGATTATTACTACTACCTGGTCGTTAGTCCTCTGCTGTGTTCTTCGGGTTTTCCTCGTCACAGACCTACATAGAACATTACATTTGATTACATTATTCTGATACACATACTATAAATATACTTTTGCTTTAGGGTTTCTGCTCGAAGTGTTTATTGTTTTTTGCCTAGCCACTGACCCTGTTTCCGTTTCGAAGTGTTTATTGTTTGGTGTTTATTGTTTTGCTTATCACTGTTGACACTTGCTTTGTTCAGTTTGTAACAGTTCTGCGCTCCAACCCAGATATTCAATGGTCGCGATCTCTTGGGTTAAGGAATTTTCTTGTTTAGATACGGTTTTAACAATAGGCACGGATGTTTCTATATCTTTTAGTCTAATTAATGGTTCTTTGCTGTATGGTGCGGGATTGCGGGATAATGCGTCAGCTATGATATTTGCTTTCCCAGGTAGATATCTTATCTTGGCTCCAAAGACCTGAATGATCATTTGTCACCGAGTTCCTTTGGACTGTGATTAAAGCCTTTGAAAAACTCGGTAAAGGACTCATGTTCAGTAAGGACTTTATCAGGATAGCCATAGATTATGAACTTAAAATGTACTAGTGAGGTTAAAGATACCTAGCGCTTCCTTGCTTATTACTGCATATTTACTTTCAGAGGGCTTTAGTTTACGTGAATAAAAAGCTATAGGAAAGAACTGTTTATCATATTGCTGAAGTAGTATCCCTCTTACCCCTTGGTCTGAGGCGTCTGTTGCAATAAAAAAAAAAAAAAAAAAAAAATCCTTATTTAAATCAGGGATTTTTAAGTTAGGTAAGCTGCATTATTCCGCTTTTAAGATATCAAACGCCCGTTGATGCTTTTTAGACCATAATAAATCTACGCCCTCCTTCTTCGTAAGATCTGTTAAAGGAGCTGTCATGATTGAAGAGTTACATATTTACATACGATTGTAATACCCACTACAGCGCCAAAGTGCTGTATCCCCCCTTTACGTTAATAGGTACCGGAAAGTTATGAATAGCCGACACCTTACCTTTAAGACCTTGACAAGACACATAAAACCTAGATAAACATGTTCGGTTTTAAAACTCACATTTAGATATTTTACTCTGAGATTATTTGTCTTTGTCTCTGTAGCACTAGCTCTACTTTATGTGAATGTACTTCTAAGGTATTAGAAAAGATTACAAGATCAACCATTTAAGCATGTAGGGTATCCCCTAAAGTCTCCAAACACTATATTGTAATTGGGGTGCAACGTAAGCCGGAGCATACGTAAAAAAATTGATAATGTCCCTGAGTGTGTTGAAAACGGTGTATGAGGTACAATCACTTAGGTAATGGTATCTGGTAAAAGCTTTTAAAGTAAGTCCAAGCTGGTGAAAAATTTATTCTAACCTAACAGAGATAAGATGTCGTCGGTACATGGCACTGGAAACTATCGGGAGTCGTTTACTTGTTTAAGCAACAGAAATCTACGCAGATACGCCAAGTCCGATCTTTTATGGCATGACGTTTTGAGGGAAAATTATATGGGCTATTTGATTTCCTAATGGCTCCTATTACTAACATATTTCAACTTCGTCATTTATCTCTATTTTGAAATTGCAGTGAGAGTCTATACGAAGGTACGTATATAGCTTTATGTTTGTCCTTAGACCGTATTTTGTGTTAAATTACATCCGTTTTTCCCAGAGATCACTCGCTAGTGGAGAAACTTCCTGGTATTCAGGTAAAAGATAAAAAAAAATTTCTGCTGAATCACCTCTGCTTGAATGACTTTACTGATATTACTTAGATATATTATCAGAGAGATTCATCCACGACTGGTTGGGCGGGATTAAAAGTTAGCAACAATAAAAGAAATGACTGATATTTATATGTTATAGGTTTTTGTGGATTACTATTAACTTGTTTGCAGCGAGTCAAACCGTGTATAGGGCTTTGTTCGCGGAAATCGTTATATTTCAGTGTCGGGAAGGATTAAAATTTCATTTCCCAGCAAAGTCTTTTTACACGCACTAAGACATTCGAGGGTGCATGCTTCTCGAGATTTTGCGTGCAAAGTGCGACTGCGGTTGTGGGAGAATTCTGTTGGGTCATTTGAAACAATGTTACGATTTATGAGACAAATGTATAGTTCCTTTATATAAGTTATTATTTGATTAATGTTTCTCATTTTTGTTCAAACGGATTTTAATATGTTTGAAGGTTTATAGGATTTCCCTTTGATAAACACGCCTTATTTTGCAGGATGTAAGTTAATATTTTGTATACCCCTAGATGAATCTTACAATTACACTAGATACAGATCAATGTTTTTTTATAACTATAGAGGTATCTGTAAGCGCTCGCTTATCCGGACTTCTCATTAGGGAAGTTCGAACAACAGACGGTGAGTCCGTAAATACAGGTATTACGTGTACTAAAGGAATAAACAAGATATTCTAATTTTTACGGCGCGTACAGTCGGGGTTTATCCACCACTACTTATAATAACTTACGTATTAAAAAAAAACGAAAACCTGCCCTGATTACTTTATACGGTCGTGTGTTTCATAGGAAAAAAATCCTTTTTAATTCAAAAGATATTGGCATGTATGAAACCAACATCGCTTTTCCCCACTCTGCTAGAGTCGCTTATTGTATGGAATTTGCTATGCTTTGAACACTTCGGCAGTTTTTGACTGACCTTGACCGCTTGACTAGGTGACACAGTCACCGAGTTTGCTTGTTTGATTCTGAACGGGCTACTGTTTCTATTTCTTTTTGTAATAATTAAGATCCTTCTCTTTATTACCATCGGCAACGTATTGTGTGTTTTTAGCATTATGTTGCTGGTTACGTCTAAAGCAATGAATGACGAACTATTAGGAACTGAGCGATTACTATTAAGACAAGTTATCACTACTGCATTCAATATTAACTGTTTGTACTTCATTCTTTGCTAAAATTTGAAATAGTGAGGGATCCTGGTCAGCGCATTTAGCCTGATGAAAGTTTTTTACAGACATGTTATTCCTTGCGATCCAGCATATTTTAAAAGTTAAGTTGAGTCATTGAGGTTTGATATTTTATATAACTCAAAAAACTCAAGGCTAAAACTGCGATCGGGACTTTGCAAAGGAGCATTTATTGTCATGGCCCGAAATAGTGTTACCTCTAATGTATCTAGATTTGTACGGGTGTCCACTTGTTTTTGATTGTTTTCTAATCACTATGGTGCTTAACGACCCTATCCATGCATCTGTATAAATACAGACGTCCCACTGCGTAAACGCATATTCACTGTTTAATATGATTTGTTACGTAAGGGATTAATAATCACCCAAAATGATAAAATTAACATAGTATATGATTATGATATTTCAGTAGAACTTCTGGAAACAGACACTCAAAGATAAAAAACTCGCAGTAGCGAAATCTCAATGATGTAGATAATTTCTGTAAAAAAAGTAAGTTTAAGAATGTCTCGTAACTTCAGCTACAGGAATAACGAAATTCGACCTGCAAA
>NC_061109.1:5754608-5774608 GCF_015104395.2 Macrobrachium nipponense
CTAGTTTATTGGAACATACCACCACCTTATGTGTTCTGGTACCATAGTCCCAGAGAATCTTTGCCTGATCATTTTCTATTACTCCATCATGTTGGTGTTTGCACCACTTATTACTGCATGCTAGCTGTTATGTCTTGCACAGGCTCCACTGGAGGGCTTTTGCTACTGAATCATGCCTCTTTTTTTGTACTGGCTCAGTGCAAGCACCAGACATTTGCTTGCTATGTGGTTTATGGTTTTGTCTTTCATATTGCCCTTTCTTGCATATGGGTGAGATGTTATTTCCATCTATCGTTATCGTTCTGCTATGTATGGGTGTAAGGCCTTAAAGTTTTTTTTTTTTTTTTATCCTTTATTCCTCTTTATGTACCGTTGGATCTTAGGTGCTTTGGCTTTAAGCCTCTGTTCTATATCTTCTATTGCGTTGTTTACTCCCTTCTCCTGTACTTTGTACTCCTCGTTAGTTCATCCCTTGTTTTCTTGCTTCTTAGCCTCTTTACTGTCATCTCATCATCATGATTTTTTTTTCAGGCACATTTTCCAAGGCGGTTGCTGTTTTAGTTTCAGTTGGGTTGATTGCAATGATGGTGTTGGAGTCTGTATCCCCTTGAGTTCTCCTGCTAGTCTTGCTCCTGCATATAGCAGGTGATTTGTTTCTGTAATACAGGTAGTGTCTATTAGTATCATCATTTCATAAACGTCACTTGTTTTCTTCCTTTGGTTTTTTGTGTTGTAGGCGTACATGGAGGGGGTCTTTCTTCTTTCTGTATCTTGCTTCATACACTGTCTGATCATTTCCACCCATTCCGACCTCTCTGTTACCTCTTCGTAAGAATATTTCGTCCTATTATTTTACAAATGTTAGGTAACTCTTAGATTTCTTTTTAACTGTTCCACTATGGGGTTTCCTCCTTGTTCAACCTTTAGATAATTGTATTTCATCCCCTTTATTTCCAGGATCTTGCTGTTCAACCACTCCAAGTCTGTCTTTCTCTGTCTTAAGGCTCAGTGGCCTGAAGTGCTTCTCTTGACAGATAAAAGTTCATATAATGAAATAAATTAATCTTTCTCCATCTCAACCTACGATTCACGTAATTCACTATTCTCCAATAATAATAATAATAATAAATAATAATCTAATTAAATAAAAATAATAATGAATAATAATAAAATAATATAATAATCAATAATAATAATAATAATAATAATAATAATAATAATAATAATAATAATAATAAATAATAATAATAATAATGTACTTAGGAAGCAGACCCTCTCTCAAGCATACTTTATTAAAAGTAATGGCTACTTCAGCAGCATTACACTTGTAGAGATCTTCTCTATTTTCCGAATAGCGGCTTTTTCCGTGCTTACTTAGACAGGCTAGTAGAGCGCCTATGGAGGTCATGATCAAATACAGAGCCAAAATTGGTGTATATATTTGAATTTTACAGATAAACTATGATACCATAGTTATCAAAGTCATTAACGATATATATATATATGTCTCTCTCTCTCTCTCTCTCTCTCTCTCTCTTTCTTGAAGCAAGCGAGCTTTCGTCTGGAGCTGCCAGACATCCTCGGGTGCTGGGAAGCTGAGGGTGGACTGATCTTGAAGCGGTGTCCGTCCTCGTTTATATTTGGAGTTGACAGCAGGGAACCGCCCCATGCTGATCTACTATTGGCTGGTGGCGGTAGGTCTTCGTTTTCATTGGTGGCTTGAACCGGGTCTCAAGCCACTTTCCATGCGTTGATGGTTTCGATACTGTAAGTCCTGCAGCCGCCTAGACCTCCTTAGCGGCGCGGTTACGTCGATGGGCGTTTCGCTATGCTGCGGGAAGTCACGGCTAACTTGATTATGATTGGCTGCGGGAGTATCTCGTTCGGGGCGTCGTCTTCCGTGGAGTTGTCGTGCTCGGTGGTGTCATTGTTGGTGGCAGGTCTTCTCATACTCGTAGGGAGGAGAAATTCTTCCTGCGTCGTATTTAGTGTAGGTCTTACTTGCTGGATGAGAAGCGCCTCCAGCAGGCGTAAAACCGACGGGCATCAGGGGCCTTCCCGATGATCTTCGTGTTTTGGATGATCACATCCCGGGAGATGGCCTCTTGATGTTTGGTGCGTGCGTGATTTTTGATAGCCCCCTCTTGGGCGTGGCACGAGAGTCTCTTCGACAGGCGCATGGTAGTCATACCAACGTAGGCGCCGCTGCAACCGCGGACTGGGCATGTATACTGGTACACCACATGCGTCTGCTTCAGGGGGTCTCGTACCTGTGGAGAGGGGTTATTTTTCATAATTAGGTCGCGCGTCCTCCGATTCTGGTAGTAGATAATTAGGTCGATATTTTTGGTGTCGTCGGTCGGGGATACATTTTCAGAAATAATTTTCTTGACTGAGTCCTCTTCTTCACGGTAATGTGAGCTCATGAAGGCTTTATAATACAGCTTGATATTATCCTGGGGGCGGGGTTGCGGCTCTCACTACCGTACCATTTCTCCAGGGCTGTACGGACTTCTCTGCTTATTAATTTATTTGAATACCCGTTATTTACGAGTACTTGGGAGGCGCGGTCGAGTTCCTGATGAGTGTCCTGCCAGGTCGAGCAGTGGGAGAGGGCTCTCCTGACGAAGGCCCTGACGGTCGTGCTTTTGAAGAAGGCCCCTTTCTCCACCCACCGAGGACAGATGTACCGCCAAAAGGACGGCGTAGCGATGGGCTCCCCACTGGGGGTACTCTTCGCTAACTTTTACATGGGAACCGTGGAGGAACGAGTCTTCGCTAGGATGCAGCAACCCCGCAGATATGGACGATATATCGACGACATCTTTGTTCAAGTCGACGCCGAAGAATGAGGTAGAAGCCCTCCGTCAGGCATTTCAGCAGTGCCAGCGTGCTGAATTACACTGTTGAATACAGCACCGACGATCGGCTCCCCTTCCTCGACGTCCTTGTGAGTAAGACGAAAGACGGGCCCTCCGTACTTCCGTCTACACAAAGAAAACCAACCTAGGACTTTGCCTCAATGGTGACAGCGAGTGCCCCGCCAGATTCAAAAGCACGACCGTCAGGGCCTTCGTCAGGAGAGCCCTCTCCCACTGCTCGACCTGGCAGGACACTCATCAGGAACTCGACCGCGCCTCCCAAGTACTCGTAAATAACGGGTATTCAAATAAATTAATAAGCAGAGAGTCCGTACAGCCCTGGAGAAATGGTCGGTTAGTGAGAGCCCGCAACCCCGCCAGGATATATCAAGCTGTATTATAAAGCCTTCATGAGCTCACATTACCGTGAAGAAGAGGACTCAGTCAAGAAAATTATTTCTGAAAATGTATCCCCGACCGACGACACCAAAAATATCGACCTAATTATCTACTACCAGAATCGGAGGACGCGCGACCTAATTATGAAAAATAACCCCCCGCCACAGGTACGAGACCCCCTGAAGCAGACGCATGTGGTGTACCAGTATACATCCCCAGTCAGCGGTTGCAGAGGCGCCTACGTTGGTATGACTACCATGCGCCTGTCGAAGAGACTCTCGTGCCACGACCCAAGAGGGGGCTATCAAAATCACGCACGCACCAAACATCAAGAGGCCATCTCCCGGGATGTGATCATCCAAAACACGAAGATCATCGGGAAGGCCCTGATGCCCGTCGGTGGTTACGCCTGCTGGAGGCGCTTCTCATCCAGCAAGTAGAACCTACACTAAATACGACGCAGGAAGAATTTCTCCTCCCTACGAGTATGAGAAGACCTGCCACCAACAATGACACCACCGAGCACGACAACTCCACGGAAGACGACGCCCCCGAACGAGATACTCCCGCAGCCAATCATAATCAAGTTAGCCGTGACGTCCCGCAGCATAGCGAAACGCCCATCGACGTAACCGCGCCGCTAAGGAGGTCTAGGCGGCTGCAGGACTTACAGTATCGAAACCATCAACGCATGGAAAGTGGCTTGAGACCCGTTCAAGCCACCAATGAAAACGAAGAACCTACCGCCACCAGCCAATAGTAGATCAGCATGGGCGGTTCCCCTGCTGTCAACTCAAATATAAACGAGGACGGACACCGCTTCAAGATCAACATCTCTTCTGAGACCTTCTCTGGCGAACGTGAGCGACAGCGAGCGATAGCGCCATCCCAGTCGACGATAGCGGCGAGATTTCCAGCGATTTTCGGCGGAACTTTCGGCGATTGACGACGACACCGAGAATTATACTTCTGAGAGAGCTCTCTCACATTTTATAAGGAAAATTCATATGACATCTTTCTCTCTCAAATAATTTTCCATTACTAACAGTCTCTCCTGCCTAAAATTCGGTAGCCGTTGGGGTCTGAAAACTCCGATTGAAGCAGGGTCAAAGGGACAAAAACTTTCTACTCTCGCAATCCTTATTTGCAAGTAGCACAGGAACGATAGGCTGGTGTCTCCCATAAACCAGGTTTAGGCCCTTCAGGCAAAAATAAAAAAAATATAACAACACACACACACCTACTTCTTCTTCTCTCTCCATCGTCTCTCTCTCCTCTTTCTTTTCCTCTCTCTCTCGCTCTCTGTCCCTCTCTCTCTCTCTCTCTCTCTTCGCTCTCCTCTCTCTCTCTCCCCTCCCCACAGATAGACGAAGACGAATGCAGCCATGGACCAAGTAACCAGCCCCACACCCACCACTGCAGAAGCACCTGAGAACCGGAAACGGACACGTCTTCTTCCTCTTTTTCAGATGCCCCTGAAGCAGTTAGACCTCGCCTGACTCCTCCACCTCCGAAGAAGAATCCACCACAGCCACTCAAGAGGACAAGGAAAACCCCCCTGCCATGGACACAGATGATGGATTCCAGCTTGTCACCAGGAACAAACGCAAACAAGGACCACCAGCAGCACCTTCACCCTCACATGGAAAATACTTGATAACTCCTCCAACAGGAACCAGTGCATATGAATTCGTTAAGGACCTCGAAAAGAAGGGTAAGTTGTTCAAGGTAAGACCCACCACCGGGGAGGGAGAACTGTTTGCAATACCCTCAGACCTGAATACAAATGAGTATATGAAAAATAATCCTGCCAGCTTTAAATTCCTCAATCCTGACGACAAACCCTGCAGATTTATATTATGCCATTACCCTCTGCAATTTGAAAACCAAGGTTATTCTGGAAAATCCCAGGGTAATCAAAGCAGAGAGATGCCATACAAAAGGACCCAACCCCCACCCCCCAGCCAACCCGCAAAGTCCTAGTAGAATGGAAAGGAACTCAGCCTAAGTCACTGAACCTTGGCATGTGGGGCTCCTTCCCCACCATGGACTTCACACCAGAACCTCTGAGGTGCTTTAACTGTCAGAGGTACGGGACACCATAGCAGTGCCTGCACCGCCAAAAGCATTTGTGTGTATGTAGTGGAGACATCCCACAAAACTCTGCACAGACAAATTTAAGAATGGACAAGAAACAAATGCCAGATGCCCCGCATGCAAGGGGACCACCATGCGTGGAACAGAAAATGCCCGATAAGGGCTACAGAAGATAGACACTCTTAAAGGAATCACACCTCGGAGCCTCCCTGGACACACACAGACCAGACCACAACACACAACAGCAGCTCCCACCACTCAGCAGGGATCAAAGTCCTTTGCTGCTGCAGTTAGGGGGTCGCAACAAGCCCCCAAAAACACACAGACACACCCCCACATAAGACACAGTCCTATGCTGCTGCAGCTGGAGGGCCTAGACCCACCAGGACTCAAAGTCAGCCTCAAACTCAGAAAAAGGAACACACTCCCCAAACCACAGAAACCAAACACACCAACGAAACAAATAACAAACACTAGAAGGAAAATCAGCTTCTCAGAATCGGCCAAGCCGACCAACACATACATCCAATAACCTCTTCCTGTTCCGAAACCCGACAAATCCTCCTCACTCCAAATCCTAAAACTAGCTCCACTGTTCCTGGCTCCCCAAAGCCATATAACCCAGTCTCCCTCTCCTCCCTCCCACCCCACAAAGCAACAGGTTTGAAGTTCGCCCAGAACTAAAACAAGACAAATATCGCACAGACTCAAGACCTCACAATCTACTGTGCAAAATGCTATTCAAGTTTGCAGAACTAACGAGATCAAAATTTCAGAGGAAATAGCCAAAGAATGCGTTGACAAGTGCAGAAGGACGTCCAGAGGACTCTTTGCATCACCATGCCTACACTAATAAACAACAACAGTGCAAATGGCACTACAAATACACCGGTGTCAGTTTCATTCCAAGTAATAGTACCAGGTACATCTCCAGTGCCCAGGGCCAACCTCAGAGTGGTAGTCAAGGCACATCAAGTGCAAATGACGAACTAGGAAACAACAACAACACAAATGACTGCAGAGACACAGACACAATAAAAGTCCTCCAGTGGAACATACTAAGTGCAAACAATAAATACGCATTTCCTGCAAGCACACACACAAACAAATAACTACGACATCATAATGTTACAAGAAACACTTGTAAGGGAAAATGCCAAATTTTCATTAAAGGGTACAAAAAGTGTACAAAACACCATACACAGACACTAAAAGAGGACTAATCACCCTAGTTAAAAACACAATCCCCTCAAAGAAGGTAGACTAACATCCCTTGCGGAGATGATGTAGAATCACTCAGCGTAAAACTCACACTTGCAAACACAACACTGACAGTACACAACAATATACAGGGCTCGGGACAACCACATTCGAAGGGAAGCACTCTTCAGTGCAGCGACACAGGAAAACACACTAATGGAGGAGACTTCAATGCACAATCACAACCACCCTGAAATCTGAAACTCTACAACAACAAACACAACAACTGGAAGACATCTACACCAGTTATCATGTGAATTCCCAGAGGTGTGCCTATTAAACAGTGGAGAGCCAACTCACCTAAAAGGAGGAAAGACTAGATCTTACCTTGCCCCCCATACCACCGCCACCAGAAAGATGGGAACCCCAAGTTTGCAAACTGGGCTACATTTGAAGCCATAATGACGAGATGGGCGAGGAACTACCTTGAAAACCCTGCAAAACGATATAGAACTCTTCTATGAAGAGTTCATCAGCAAACTCAGAGAGGCAGCAAACATGTCCATGCCAAAGATCAAACGATCCAAGATCGATCACAAGATGCATGGTACTACTGTGAAAGGGTCAAAGAACTCAATGCCAGAGTAAACAGAGTGCGGAAACTCTTCAGACGGGAACCCCATCCTGATGAGATGCACAGACTTCTCGAGAGGTAAATAGCCCATGCAACTGAAGAGACAAAAAGAAATTAAACAACAGGCATGGTATGATTGGTGTGCAAACATCAGCAGACAAACTCCAGTAACCCAGATCTGGAGATTCTTGCAAAAATTGCAGGGAAAGGAAGAACAGCGCAAAGCAATCCACCCAACCCACAAAAGAAAGCTGACAATATAGGCCAGAAACTTTGCAGAAAGGAACAAAATCCCACAACCTTCCCCAAACAACACCGGGAAAAAATAAATGAAGTTTCCCCAGCAAGATGGAGGGAAATCAATACTGCCTGCAACACACCTGATGACACAGACACACCCTTCACTAAGGAAGAACTAAACAGTGCACTCAGCAAGGGGAAAAGAGACACAGCCCCTGGAGCAGATGCAATCACTTACAGCATGCTGAACACATGGAGACCCTGCCAAACAGGTATATCTACTCCTGGTAAACAGGACATATGCAGAGCACACCAGGCCAAAGAAATGGCAACAGCAAGAGACACACAACCAATACCTAAGCCAAAAGAGAAGGCTCATATGGCCGATCTCCCTCATCAGCTGCACTGAAAAGGTTGCAGAAAGAATGGTTCTGAACAGATACTATGGAAAGCAGGGCCCCTACATCATAGGCTCTATGCCTATAGGAAGGAGTAGGCACCCATGAGTGCCTTACAGATGTGCTAAGTGCCATAAATGGCAGAAAATCCATAGTGGTCTTCTTAGATCTAGAAAAGGCATATGAATTAGCCAATGCAGCAGCCATCCTCTCCTCCCTAGTCAGAAAGAGGATCAAGGGCAACCAAACCTGCTTACATGGACAAAAGGATACATGCAAGACAGAGAAGCAAGAGTAGTGTTCCAAGGCAGAATGTCAGAATACTACTCTCTTGAAAACGGCACTCCACATTGGGGGGCATTCTAAGCCCCTTCTTATTCAATGTCCTTATGGAAAATGTAGCCTGTCTCGACTACCACAAGGAGTAGAGGTCTTCATATATGCTGACGATGTTTGCATCGTCAGCTCCGCCCTCGAAAGACAGCTCCAAAAGATGCAAGAAGCTTCTTGCAAAAAACTTGAGGACAAGTGCACACAACTGGGACTCAAAATCAACAGAAATAAGACAAAAGCCATGGCAATAAAACATGATCAAAATCCACCCAACCTTCTACTGAAAGGAGACGTCATAGACTGGTGATAGCTACACATATCTGGGAGTCTGCATTGCAGATTCACTATCTCCTGAGAAGCAAATACAGCTCCTCCAAGCCAAAAAAACAAAAAATAGGGCTTAATGCCCTAAAGAAAATCACTATCATTGCAAGAAGGTGCGAACATACCATCTGCTCAGGAGGTTCTACATACAAACCATCAGAGCACAAGTAGAATACGCAGCACCAGTCCTGACAAATCTCAGAAAGGATCAACAGCAGAGGCTGGAGTCATCCAAAACAACGCAATGAGACTTATACTTGGAGCCCCAATGTGGACAAGAATTTGTCTCTTGAGGGCAGAGACACAACTGCAGTCTCTCAAGCATAGGATAGGCCAAAGAAATATTGCCATTCTGTGCAAAACCATCAGAAACGACAAGAAATGGACCACACAAAACAAAATGCAAGCGTGCATAAACTTGCACGAAGAACTAGAACCAAAAACCTATGCGGGCAGTATACTCCAGACACTGAGAGAACTGGGTATGCAGGACACAGTGAAACACATAACAAAGGATGTCCCACCTGAGGGATACCAAAAACCACCATCCCTGGGTCGAAGACCCAATCCGGTATAACTTCACAATACTACCGGCAAACAAAGCACTGTGCACAGCAGCACAAATGAAAACTGCAGCAGAAGAAGCAATCGGGAACACAGCAGCTGAAAACATATATTACACTGATGGCTCAGTTGACACAGAAGCTCCAGCAACTGCAGCAGCAGTGGCTGCCCAAGACTTCAAAGGAAGCTGGAGGCTATCCAACAATGCCTCCATACTACAAGCGGAACTAATGGCAATCTTAAAAGCCTTAGAAAATTCCAATTTAAAAGAAGGACACACAACAGTGCATATTGACTCCAAAGGAGCAATACTCGCTATCAAAGCGACAAATCCAAAAGAAAATGTGACACTGATAACAGCCATAAAATCATTGGCCAATTCACATCAAGCTGCTGGCAGGAGAGTCACACTAAACTGGATACCCAGCCATGTGGGAATCCAGGGAAATGATGAAGCTGACTTCCTTGCCAAAAGTGCCCTCAGCTGCAGTACAGTAAGCATAAAAAAGTGCAAACCATCCATAACACACCTAAAGGAAATGGCAAAAAGCTATGCCAAACTCCAAGAAGAGAGTGAAGTACGACGTCACTAACCTACAAGAAGTCAAGGACGTCCTCAAGTGGTATGTGGATGTCACAAATCTAACGCCGCATGACATCACAAAACAAACCACTAGAAAACTCTCAGTCATCACACACAGATTAAGGCTAGGATACCTCTGCACCTGGCAAATGATAGGAAATGAGGGCAGGTTATGTCAGTACTGTGACGAGAGGCATCCAGCCCCATCGAACACTACCTACTAGAAACTGCCCAGAGACACAATTCTTACAGATCAAAACTAACTGAAATAGAGCTGACACCGGCACAGATCACCAGACCACATCTTAAATAACATAGGGACATATGGGAATTCTCCTAATGTCTCACCCACCTCCCAGGTAAAAGGTATGAATCACACGGCATTCTCCATAGACACATGGGAATCTCCTAGTGTCTTGTAAACAAAAAAACAACGAAAGCCACACAAAGCACAAACCCTCTACTTCACTGGTTGCAATGGGAGTCATAAACATCTTTGGGAGCATATGTATGAGTGTGAGTATGCATGAACAATGTATATATTACTATAATACTTGCTTAATGTTGGTTTGATATATATTCAATATTTTCAGATGCTACACACATGTATATATATTGCGCCTAAAATGTTTATAGTAACGCCTTCTTTCCCTCAAACTAAAACTCGCTTCCTTCTTCCTACTCAGCACTCTTCAGCTAGGCTGAGTCTCACTGCTATAAAACTTTCTCTCCTACTGATGGGTACCGTAAGGTTCAAAGGGGTTGCAATCCTGAACCTGTCACCCTATCTCCTTTCCAAAAACTAAACCGCCAAAGCACTGTTTTTTTGTATCTTACAGATAATTCCAGTTACGGGCCTGCCTCTAGGAGCAAGAGCCCGTGCCAGCACAAGGCTGGCTTAATCTCCACAACAACAACAACAGCTTCAAGATCAGTCCACCCTACTCAGTTCCCAGCCCGAGGATGTCTGGCAGCTCCAGACGAAAGCTCGCTTGCTTCAAGAAAGAGAGAGAGAGAGAGAGAGAGACAGACAGACAGAGAGAGAGAGAGAGAGACATATATATATATATCGTTAATGACTTTGATAACTATGGTATCATAGTTTTATCTGTAAAAATTCAAATATATACACCATTTTGGCTCTGTATTTGATCATGACCTCCATAGGCGCTCTACTAACCTGTCTAAGTAGCACGGAAAAAGCCGCTATTCGGAAAATAGAGAAGAATCTCTACAAGTGTAATGCTGCTGAAGTAGCCATACTTTTAATAAAGTAATAATAATAATGGATGGAGCCAGATACAGAGAGAACAATGATCCCCTCCATGAAAGGCCTTACAACGCCCAAGAAATTTAAGGAAGGAAAAAGAAAACTGAGTGAGGTCAATGGAAATCAATGGGAATCATTAATACCACCAAGCCAGTTATCACAGAAAGAACAAACATAACTTGGCATATGCAGAAGCAAAGATTAGTAGCAAGAACTAGATGGGGATTCGAACCACCAACACCCCACAGCATAACCAACCCAAAAGAAACCAAAACAGGAGACAACATCCTTAGGAAAAAGGCGCCTGGAAAACAAGCCAAATCATGGTTGATTGAGATCTGACCTTGAGTAAACTGAAAGCGATTATCCAAACAGAAAATGGCTAAGAATAGCAAGAAAAACAAGGGAGGAACTCAACGGAAGAAATACAAACGTACAAGATGAGGGGACTAAACAAAACAACAATTAGAAGATGGTAAAAAACAGAGGTCTTAAGGCCAAAAGCAACATAAGATCCAACGGTAAACTATGAAACAGAATAATTAAGGGTTACCAACAGAACCAAAACTATTCGGAAAGAACCAAAAAGAAAAGGACTATGCAGCCAACTAAGAGGGAGAGACAAACCACTCAGAAATTCCTTTGTGACGTCCGGAACCAAGTAAGAGACTCTGGGAAAACAAAATATGGAGCAATCCGGTATCACCCAAACAAACAAACATGGCAACATGGCTCCAGGAAGTCAAAGGAAGGAGCAAACAGGGATAATAAAAACAAAGATTCCACAGAGATCACGACAGACACAGTCAGACACCACTAAAGGAAAAATGCCCAAACTGGAAAGCCCCAGGTCCCGATGAAGTCCATGGAATACTGGCTCAAAAACCTTCGAAGGCCCCTAAACCCCCAAACGATATAGCAGGACCAACTCCAAAACATTTGTATCTCAAATCCACCAAGAAACCAAATGGGATGACCCACAGGAAGAAACAGTCCTTAGTAAAAAAACCAAAAAAGACAAGCGTTAAATGAAATACTAGCCAGTAACTACAGGCCATATCAGCTGCCTACCCAATAATGGGGTGGAAGTTTTACTAACAGGTATCATCAGTGAAAGGCTTATACAACTCACATAGAGGAGACAAAACGCCATCCCCCACCAACAGGAAAGGCCTGCAGAAGGAAGTGTACGGGCACCAAAAGACCAAGCTCCTCCTAGACAAACTGGTAATGAAGAACAGTAGGAGAAGGAAAAACCAACCTAAACCATGGCATGGATCAGACTAGAATAAGAAAGCCTTCGAAACATGAATACCACAATACAGGGCTAAATCAGAATGACCTGAAAAAATTCTGGTGGGGCAGAGGAAAACCACCATCAGCTTCCTCAAAAAATACAATGCCGCAACTGGAATACAATACTTGTAAAGCTCTGGAATAAGACTAGCAGAGGTTTAATATCCAGGAGAGGGATCTTCCAGGGCGACTCACTGTTTCCCCACTACTCCTTCGCTAGATACCCATGATTCCCAATGTACAAAACGTACCTACAGAAGATGGATGCGGAGGTACCAACACTCAAGAATAGAGGCAAAACAGAAATCAACCATCTGAATGTTCATTGGATGACATCAAGCTGTATGGTAAGAAGGCGTCAAGGAAAGAAAATAGAACCCTAACCCAATCCCAGACTGTAATGGATGTATCTGGGGACCATCAGGATGGGAGTTTGGAACATAAGAAAAATGCCGGCCTTAGTCCAAACATACAAAACGGCAAAAGTAACGAGAAACTGAAGGGGAAAAAGCTACAAAGATGGGATCAACATCAAACCACATAGATTGGAGACTGGAATACAAATACTTTGGGAAATAATGGAAGGAGGGGATATAAAATAAAAACACCAAGAGATGAAGGACACGATCAGGAAAGAATTATATGCAGGAGACTCAAGGCGATACTCAAGGCGATACTCAAGAATCAAAACTCAACGCCGGAAATATGATAAAGAGTCATAAAAACAGAGCATGGGCAGTGCCAGTAATCAGATACAGCCGCATAAATAGTGGAAGATGGACGAAGGAAGAACTCCGCTACCATAGATCAGAAAACCATGGGAAACATTATGACAATACCCAAAGCCAAAGAACTACCCCACCCAAGCGAAATACGACAGACATATACATAACACGAAAGGAAGGAGGGAGAGGACTACTAAAGTATAGAGGACTGCGATCCAAACCATCGAGAAACAGCGCACTGGACAATATTCTGAAAACCGCAGTGAAGACGAGTGGCTAAAGAGGGTGCATGGGAAGAAGGACTAATAAAAGTATTGAACTAAGGGACCGCAGGAAATATACAGAGAGACAGGAGAATGACAGACAGAAGCAGAGGACTCGGCACCAACAAAACCAATGGCACGGTACAATACTTGAAGAACAGACTAAAGAACTAGCCCAGCGATGACACATGGCAATGGCTACAGGGGGAGGGGAGGAGCTAAAGAATGGAAAACTGAAGGAATGATAAGACGTGGCCAAACAAGACTCAGGCCCTAATAACCATATTATGTTCAAAAGAATGATAGATTGGAAAATAACAATCTCTCCCATACTGTAGGAAGTGCAATACGAAACAATGAAAACCATAAACCACATAGCAAGCGAATGCCCGGCGCTTGCAACAGGAACCAGTACAAAAAGAAGGCATGATTCCAGTGGCAAAAAGCCCGCTCCACTTGGAGCCTTGTTCAAGAAACATCAGCTACCATTTGCAGTAATAAGTTTGGTTACGAGCAACCAACCTCTGGGAACTATTGGTATCAGAATACGGATAGGGTGATGGCGTTGCAAACAGACCAGGACGTTGACGGTTGCTTGGACAAACGTCAAGAATAAAGTATCACTCATTGATGTCGCAATTTACCATGGGGACAAAACCAGAATTTGAAGAGAAATAAGAGGGGCAAAAATGGAATAAATGTATCAGAATCTGAAAACAATAGAAATAAGAAGGATTATGGGATTATGCCAGTTGGAAATCGTACCCCATAATCATAGGGAGCACTAGGCACGATCCCAAGAAGTTCCCTGAAAAGGGAATCTAGATAAACCTAGAGGCTGAAATAGCTTCCAGGACTCCATGCAGAAGAGTTGTGATCCTAGAAACGGCACACGTAGTAAGAAAAAGTGATGGACTCCTAAGGGAGGGCAGGATGCCCCCAACCCGGAACCCCAACCACTATAAATACCACCCAGTCGAATTGGAGGGACTGTGATAGCAAAAAGCAAAAAAAAAAAAAATAAAAAAAAAAAATAATAATAATTAATAAATGAAATATTTTCTGCTTCTCAAGGGGAGGGGCAACTTTTAGAATTTGTTTTCTTAAAAATTTTGCTATTTGTTGAACGTACTTTTTTTGGCCTCGTTTTATGGCGATATTGTGCAATACATTACCATTCCCCAATTTCCAAAAAGGGAAAAGGGAGTCGTTTGACGGTTCATTGTTCCAATCGTAAAAGTTTGTATGAAAACATCATTACCGTCAACTTCGCCTTCATGGTCTGGTCTACCCCTTGTTTTAGCGGGTTCATAACATAATATACATAATAATTTCTACGTGACTAACTATAAGTATTAAAAATATATATATAAATATATATTAAGTATATATATATATATATATATATATAGAGATAATTATATAATCGATATACTATATGATATAGTGGTTGTATATATATATATATTATATATATTATATATATTATTAAAATAATATTATTTTTCTATATTATATATATATATACACACATATATATATGTATATTATTATATATTCTGATATATATATATATATATATATATATAATAAGATATATATTATATATATATATATATATATATAAAGACAAATGCCACGGAAGGAGAGGGAAACGACCGGTGTGTGCGTCCTGCAATGGCCTTTCGAACTGCTTGTCCTTACTTAGCTTGTTGCCTGGCTAATTTAAGGGGGACAAGAAGGTCTTTCTCTCTCCTTCGTGCTATTTGTCTTTGTTTATATATTTACACGTTCCATATTTTCGTGATCAAGTTACACTCACACACACACACACACTCACACACACACACACACACACACACACACACACACATATACATATATATATATTATATATATATATATATATATATATATATATAGTATATATATATATATGTGTGTGTGTGTGTGTGTGTGTGTGTGTGTGCGTATGTTTTGTTGTATAACGTGAGATACGCCTTCTATAATTCTTCATAAAAAAGAGTATAGTATATGATCCATAAATACCCGTAAAAAGTATATCTTAGTTTTACCAGACCACTGAGCTGATTAACATGTCACCTATGGCTAGCCCGAAGCATTAGATATTTTTACTTGGCTAAGAACTAACTGATTACCTAGCAACGAGATCCACAGTTTATTGCGGGTTTCGAACCACATTATACCGCTAAATTAATTTCTAATCACCAGAAATATATTCCTTCGATTCCACGTTGGCAGAGCGGGGAATCGAACTTCAGCCTACCAAAAAGGTTAACCTCGTCCAACGAGGAACTATAATACCTGTAGTGTCACCCCATTCAAGCCCAGTAACGTTTGCTTGATTGATCCTGTAACACATATTGGATGGTGCTAATCTTAGTTTCCTCTTTGCCTGCGATATCCCATTATGGAAGTTAGTTTGAAAGAAGAGCTCTTTAATTTGCTAGAAGGAAAGGCCTTAGACTTAGAGAGAGTGCTATAAAATTGTTTTTTAATCCTCTGTTGAAAACCCTAATGGACAGAGTTAACAGGCTACAAACTCAAGACGGTTCCATGGGAAATCAGCCTGCAGGGAGAGAGAAAAGACAAAAGCTCTAGGAAAAGGTGATCAAGAAATATATAAAAAAGAATAGAAATGTAAAGCAATATCAGAAGACTCAGATTTACTAAAAACATATTCCACATTTTAGTTGTATCTAAAATAAAACTCCTGGTAAACTTTGCAATTTTAAATCTGATACCAGAAAACAGCACACTATATCTAGCTAGGTCAGGTAAAGAACATCACAGAGGTATTTGTCACTTTAGTGCATTTTATGTAACAAAAATAATGCGATCACTTTACGTCTATGCCACAAGTGTAGGAAAAATAAAGCTGGCTCATGAAATAACTCTTCCTGAGGATACATGCTTCTTCATATAACCTCAAGAAGAGAGAACTGTGCAAGATATTTTCTCCAGTGAACACAAGGCAAGGTTAAATTCTAATACGTTCTCCTTAAATTGCCTCATAGTAGCTGTTCCAAAAGGTTAATCACGTAGAATAGTATACGTAGTAGGGAATTCAAGATAAGAGCTTCGTTGTTTACCAATCTAACAATTTTTCCAATAATACCTATCATTGGATATTTTTAAGGGTAGCATATACGACCTATAATTTTGAAATACCGGGAGAAAAATATGAACTTTAAATGTAATCGTATTTTCCCCTCACAAGTAAAAGGGTTATAAGTTTCTTCTCATGTTGCCAGATGTACGATGTTTGCGGTAACTCCATGTAGAAGTTGGAAAGGCGCAGGAAGTTAATATCCGGGATAGTCAGTTTTATTACAGCTGGTTTCAGTTCCGACTTTCCAGATCTGTTGCTCAAGGGTGGGATGAAGTGGCGATATTTGAAATAACACAAAAAAAATCGAAATATATTTTTTCTAAAACCGTATACAAGCATTAAAGCAAAAAGATATCTAGGAGTGAGTTGCTGCGCTATAAATAATCACCGATATCATCGAAACTATTTTTCTTTGTGATTTCCGCACTCTAACTTGAAATTTTCATTTACATATCAATGAAATCTTTAACGTCATCAGCCCTGAAAAACTGTTGATTTATTTTTCTATGAAAACAAACTTTTCAGATGGACGTACGGCTGCCAACCCGCGCTTTTTATGTCCGCCCTCAGATCTTAAAAACCCCTGAGGCTAAGGGGCTGCAAATTGGTATGTTGATCACCCACCCTCCAATCATCAAGCATACCAAATTACAGCCCTCTAGCCTCAGTCGTTTTTATTCTATTCAAGGTTAAGGCACCACAGACGCATCATCATTTGACCACTTCTGGCTAGCAACTGAGCGCTGCCGTGTCCTGGCTGAGAGTTTCATATGGTATTATACACTGTACAGGAAACACGAATACGCCAAAGATGCTTCGGTGCATTTTTTACTTAGTTTTATTAATATTAATATATTTGACCAAAGTTAACCAAACTACATTTGCTACCACATTTAAAGGCAAAATAATATATGATCCAACGCGCATAAATAACTAACTCGCTAATTAAAAGTGTAATGCGCTATCAAGATCCATTTAAGCGGCATTTTCAGCAGCCTAATTAAATTTGAAATAACTGACATGTGGTACATATAAAAAAGTTTACCTAAATTAGCAAGCGCATATACCATGGTTTGCACTGGGCCCTAAATGTGATTAAGCGATTAACATTTTAATGTAGTGTAATGTTCCCTAGGTCATGTTTGCTTTTTGCGAATCCACATAATTCATCAAATCATGTAGAGAGAAGAGAGAGAAGAGAGGATGGAGAGACGGATAGGAGAGAGAGAGAGAGAGGGTCATAAATCGCTTCATGACGCGTCTGGAAAAATTAGTGAGTGGTGTGACGGCGAATATTCCTTTTATAAATGATTTAAAAGTAAAATCCACTTTATTCAAAGGTAATCTGTTCAGATCTTGCGTATTTTACCTGAAGTGACCACACAGAACAGAAGCACTTAGATTAGGAGTAAAGCATAAGTTTAATTGTAGCTTTCAAGAATAAGTGGGTCCTATAGACACTAATGATTCAATGTTTTTCCCCAAAGCTACTTTAACATTGCAATAATTTGCTCTTTTGTAAATGGACTGTATATATGTTTATATTCTGTTATGTTGTTATTAAAACAAGTTGAATTATTAATTTCACTTGGACTGTTTTCGTTTTCTTTATAGTAATCAACCGGCAAAGGCTTTTTATTTATTTTTTTTACCTATTTTGTACTCTCAGTTTTTGTCTGATATTCAGGTAGAATTGATACTACTAATATAATAATAATAATAATAATAATAATAATAATAATAATAATAATAATAATAATAATAATAATAATAATAATAATAATAATGTTGAGAAGTACACTATGCCCTCTATTTACATAAAATAGAAATTAAATTAATATTCCAGTTGAATATTTCTTTTCTTTCCCCAGGTAAACAAGCCGTGCTTTCAGCAGACAATATTCTTTCCTTTCAATTCTGCTGTTGTAGTTTCCTCTCTCTCTCCTCTCTCTCTCTCTCTCTCTCTCTCTCTCTCTCTCTCTCTCTCTATCTGTAGAAAGCGTGTATGTTTTGTTGACTTTTTAGGAGACATTCATGTTTGGCAGAGAGAACTATGGTAATCTTGCCCTTTTATTGAAATACCCCCATCAGCATAATCGGAATCTCAGAGGCGAACTGAAGCCTCTTCTTAGATATAGTTACGCCTCAAAATAACCCAAAGCTTAGGTAGTGCTAAAGTTACGTTATTTTCCAGAGCATTCAGAACTAGTGTCACGTCCAGAGGAGGAAAACTTTTGTTTTGAGCGCAAAGTTGGTCTTCTTTTCCCACAGGGTCTGTATGGAGACAGAGACTGCTTCTGGAAAACGAGGTGATATTCCAGGCGAAAGTTGTCCCGTTTACTCAGCGTATGGGGGTATTCCAGGAATCTTCTTTGCCGAACTTCTGCTGCTTTTACTACAGTATACTACTTATACTACGGTTGTTGTTATAGCTTATTTCAATAGCGAGAGGATTTTGTTGCGTATAATGTGATATCTATAAAGCATATTATTATTATTATTATTATTATTATTATTATTATTATTATTATTATTATTATTATTAGTTATTAGTTTTATTATTTTTATTATTATTATTATGAGCCCAGCTGGAAACACAGAGAAGGGTGATAACAAGAGTCCCATCTGGACAGCAGGAGAATACTGGAAAAAGAAAGAGCTATATTGAGGATATGGTAAGACAAAAGTTTCGACAGGAACCACACAACATAACAGACTAGGAACAAGATAACAATTCAACTATATAGCGGGATTCATGTCACCTTGCAGTAAAATAGCATTTGCAGCAAGTCTGAACATTCTGTAGTTCGAAAATTCAACTACACGATTAAGAACCGCAGAAATAAAACTCACAGCAAATACGTGATATTGAACATCGCCTTAGAAAATACCTAACTGTTGTAGTCAACAGGACTTGTAGATACATGGTATACTGAAGTACTGCTGTTGTAGTACTCCCAGGGATAGGCGTTCATACCAAGTTAAGAAATCAGTTTGATATGGTGGTTATATCTTTTATTTTAGATTATGTCTCTAATAATAAAATCCGAGTGGTTCTTGTTTGTCCGCCCTGGTTGTGGGCGGGTTAGGTAGATGATCAGATCAGTATGGGAGGCATGACACATCCACCCTCCTCCTGCAAACCTGTTTGCCTGCTTCGGGTGGGCAGGTTTGGAATGTGATCAGAACAGTAGGGGAGGCATGACGCATCCACCTTCCTTCTCCAAACCTGTTTGTTCACCCCGTGTGAGGGAAATTTTAGTGCATTACCATTATGTTTATCTAACTAATTAATTGAATTGTTTGCATATTCAATTTCCTAATTTTATTAGTTCACCTACTTATTCACTGACTTATTCATGTCTTTGCTTTTTCTTTATTGATTTATTGCTTGATTAATTGGTTAGTTGATTGATTAATGTCTTTATTTACTTATGTATTTATATGAAGTGTATTTTTGTTATATTACTCATTTCCTGAAATAAATAATCATTATTTTCTTTTATTAAAATTTACTTACACAAAACAATTGAATTAATATTTTATTAGTTTTTTTATTTGTAAATTTTCTCATCCATTTAGTTATATCTGTATTTCTTTATTTACTTTTTTGCTTACCAGAGTTTTGTTCTGTCATTCACTTCTATTTTCACTTACTCGAAGAATATGCATACAAGTTA
>NC_061109.1:5787108-5794608 GCF_015104395.2 Macrobrachium nipponense
AAAAGACAAGGATTATTATTATTATTATTATTATTATTATTATTATTATTATTATATTATTATTATTATTATTATTATTATTATTATTATTATTATTGTTCGAGTTTTCCCTTCGTCCAGGATTATTAAGACGAAAAAACACTGGTTATCATTATTATTATTACTGTTATTCATTTTATTATTATTATTATTTTTTATTTTTATTTTTTTTTTTTTTTGCTTTATCACGTCCTCCAATTCGACTGGGTGGCATTTATAGTGTGGGGTTCCGGGTGCATCCTGCCTCCTTAGGAGTCCATCACTTTTCTTACTATGTGCCGCTTCTACGATCACACTCGTCTGCATGAGTCCTGGAGCTACATCAGCGTCTAGTTTTTCTATATTCCTTTTCAGGGATCTTGGGATCGTGCCTAGTGCTCCTATGATTATGGTACGATTTCCACTGGCATATCCCATATCCTTCTTATTTCTATTTTCAGATCTTGATACTTATCCATTTTTTCCCTCTCTTCTCTTCAACTCTGGTGTCCCATGGTATTGCGACATCAATGAGTGATAGTTTCTTCTTGACTTTGTCAATCAACGTCACGTCTGGTCTGTTTGCACGTATCACCCTATCCGTTCTGATACCATAGTCCCAGAGGATCTTTGCGTGATCGTTTTTCTATCACTCCCTCGGTTGGTGCTCGTACACTTATTACTGCAAGGTAGCTGATGTTTCTTGCACAGGCTCCAGTGGAGGGCTTTTGCCACTGAATCATGCCTCTTTTTGTACTGGTTCTGTGCAAGTGCCGGGCATTCGCTTGCTATGTGGTTAATGTTTTATTTTTCGTATTGCACTTCCTACATATGGGAGAGATGTTATTTCCGTCTATCGTTCTTTGAACATATCTGGTTCTTAGGCCTGATCTTGTGCCGCTGTTATCATTCCTTCAGTTTCCTTCTTTAGCTCTCCTCCCTCTGTAGTTTATTGCCATGTGTCATCGCTGGCTAGTTCTTTAGTCTGTCTCATGTATTGTCCGTGCATTGGTTTGTTGTGCCAGTCCTCTGCTCTGTCTGTCATTTTCCTGTCTCTGTTATTTATTTTGGGTCTTCGTCTACTTTTATTTAGACCTTCCTTTTCCCATTGCACTCTTTAGCCACTCGTCTTCACTGGTTTTCAGATATTGCCTCAGTGTCTATTCTTCGATGTTACACAATTCTCTATACTTAGTAGTCCTCTCCCTCCTTCCTTTCGTGTTATGATAGTCTGTCCGTATTTGCTCTTGGGTGTAGTGCTTTGTGTATTGTCATATGTTTCTGGTTTTCTGATCTATGCTGCGGAGTTCTGCCTTCGTCCATTCCACTATTCTGCGCTGTATCTGATTACTGGCACTGCCCATGTGTTTATGGCTTTTATCATATTTCCAGCGTTGAGTTTTGACTTGAGTATCGCCTTGAGTCTCTGCATATATTCTTTCCTGATCGTGTCCTTCATCTCTTGGTGTTTTATATCCCCTCCTTCCATTATTCCCACTGGTATTTGTATCCTGTCTCATCTATGGTGTTTGATGTTGCTCCCATCTGGTAGCTTTATCCTTCAGTTCTCGTTACTTTGCCTTTTTGTATGTTGACTAAGGCGCATTTTTCTATTCCAAACTCCATCCCGATGTCCCCAGATACAATAAAAATTGTTGTTGTTATTATTATTATTATTATTATTATTATTATTATTATTATTATTATTATTATTATTAAAGCAGTTAACAGATACTTGCAAGAGGCTTAGATGGTCATTAGCTTACAAAGATTTATCCCACAATGAAAAAAAATGTCGTGATATAACCAGAGAAATGGGATAGGAAAGCTAAAACACAATAATTTATGATTCAACAACAATGGCATATGCATCACCACTATGATAAGGCGCGATGCGACCTCCAGCTTACTCGAGACGCGGGTAAGATTTTCCTCTCACGCTTAAGTTGTAAACATTATATTCATAACTTAACGTGAAGCGGTCTTCGTAATTATTACTCATAATTAGTACTGCTCGTACTAACAGCAAGGATCAAATAAAAAAGGCTCAAATCAAACAAGTTCATATATTATCAATTATAAGTGGAAACATAAAATAATCGAACAGAAACGTAGCCTAAAGTCACTACACCAAATAAACTAAAATGTGCTGAAAATCTACGGTCAATTAGCGCCTTGTTTCACAAACGAAAATTAAAATTAGTGCGCTATATTTTATTAGAAATAAATTGTCTGCACTGCCTAACACACACACATTATTTCTATTTTTTCACATTTTCATTCTAATATATAAATCATACATATCCGATCCTAAAATTCCGGTATCTTTAACTCAACGCGAAACACCAAAACAACAAAAACAACAAAATAGTTTACAGGCCTACTCCCCGAGTAAACGAAAACAGAAAGAAAACATAACAGCGAAGAGAACAAACAGAAAAAGAAAGTAGCTCTAACTTTTTTCATTTGGCCTATTTTCCGAGGCAATTCATAGCAACCCAAATGAAATGAGGAATGAGGTCGGTCCCTAGGTCGTGCAATGCCCTCCGGGGAAAGCATCATTCACAGTTTCTTTTATGGCCTTGGCGCGGCAGGAATCAGGATTCGTTCCAACAGTAGTGTTGGTATACGCGTCTGTTCTGTTTATGCATTTATGTTTGTAATGAGAGAGAGAGAGAGAGAGAGAGAGAGAGAGAGAGAGAGAGAGAGAGAGAAAAGATATATCGTTCTTCCTCTCAGTCCATGCTCCTGTATCACAAATGAAAAGAAATGATACATTCAACTGTTTTATTATTTCTATTATATCAATAAACATGTATATGACCACAGTTGCTGCTTGAGTATCTGGAAGTTTAATAATTTTGGCCAATTGAAACTCTACGCTGTGTATGAGTCCTTAAAGGTATTTTGGCCGCAGATACGGTGTTAATTTAATTTGTAGTCACCAATTTTATCCTTTTGATATCGTGTAAATAAAGTTCGCCCATACGACCATGTTTTCTCCAATTCCAATTCAAAATGTATCATGAATAAACAAAATACGTTCACAATAGGTATTCTTTGTCTTTCGAGAGGGTTTTTTTATTTTAACCTTAATTCCTTAAATAATATTTGTTTAACGTTTTAATTGCAATACCTGGTCCATTAGTTTCTGCTGGCCGCTGGTTGTCCAAAAAAGTAACCGCAAACATAAAGATTTTGTTTTTTTTTTTTTTTTTTTTTTTTTTGTTTTGTTGTTTTCCTCTCACACCTTTCAAGACTATTTTACTCGATTTGATATCCATAAATATTCTGGGCATGCTTAATTTTTAAGCACTGCGAATCAAAAGAATATCTGATGTTTATTCTTCTACTGAGCTGTCTGGGAACATATGGCTGACGGATATCTTTGTACTGCAGTCCACCTGAAATTTATGAGAGCCCTGCATCAAAACTTTCGCGTTTTTTATTGGGTCATAAAGAAACGGTAATTTATGACTTTGGAGAGAGAGAGAGAGAGAGAGAGGAGAGAGTATTATTACTATTTCAATGGATGAATCTCACGTATTTACATGTATCAAGCACTCCCAAAAAGCCACTGACTTTGGTGAAGGAGAGAAGGAGAGAGAGAAGGAGAGAGAGAGAGAGAGAGAGAGAGAGAGGAGAGGAGAGAGGAGAGGTGCTATTCAAGAACCTTCCAAATGCTCTTATTATTTTTTTTTGTTTTTTTTCTATCACCAGTCCTCCAATTCGACTGGGTGGTATTTATAAGTGTGGGGTTTTCCGGGTTGCAATCCTGCCTCCTTAGGAGAGTCCATCACTTTTCTTACTAATGATTATTATTATTATTATTGTATTAATTATTATTTTATTATTTATTATTATTATTATTATTATTTTCTTAATATATTAATTCAAGTAGATGAAATCCTAAATATTTCCCAAAGAATGTTTGGGTTTCAGGCTCCCACCGCCTAAAGGACCCTCACACTGCAAGCAGTACTGATCTATGATAGAGAGCCAGGGATTTCTCATCGCTTCTCCAGGAGACTCGAACCAGCGAAATCTGAGTGGCACACGAATTGACAACTAACCACTTATAACACCAGCGGACCAGCTAAAAAACAAGAGTTAAGACAAGGTAGAAAGTCCAGGGTAAAGAGATTTTCTGATATAAAACTGAATCCATTTCTTGGTGAAACACAAGCGCGCACTATACAATTTATATATATTATATATTGTATATATATATTATCTAGTCTAATATTATATAAATTAATATATATATATATTATATATATAATATGGTAATGTCTATATTTCTTTATACAGAGAGAGAGAGAGAGAGAGAGAGAGAGAGAGAGAGAGAGAGAGAGAGAGAGAGAGAGAGAGGAAGGAGGGATTAAGGAAATAGGAAACACTATATTTGCATGGCTGGATTTCCTTTGAATATTGTTATAATGCGAAAAGGTTGAGCGAGTCGTACTCTGTCTCTCTGACTTCATTCGTTTCGCTTACTCGGGGAATAAGACTACTAAGTACTTTGTTTGTTTTGGTCGTTTTACTGTTTTTTTTATTGTTTTTGTTCGGTTTCTTAGCTGTTGTTTTTTTCCTTGTTATGAAGGGGCCAGAAAGCTCTATGGAAAGAGCCCCTAAAAAACAAGTCTGGAAAAAGGTGTTTTGTGCGTTTCAGTTAAAATGATACACGGTTTTAGGGTTTTAGGTAAATATTTATTATTTGTTTATTAGAATGAAAATGCATAAGATGAATAATGTGCATTTTAAACAGCACAGAAAAAGGATTTCTGATAAAATATAGAGTATTTATTTTAATTTTCATTGGTGAAACAACAAACTATTTGGCTGTAGATTTTAGTACGCTCCCGAGTAAGCTGGTGGTCGGATCTCGCCTTGTGTATCTTCACTTGGGTGATTATTGAATTTGTATTAGACACCAAGGTCATTGGTAGATGTCAAGGTCGTTGGTAGATTGCCTATGTTTGTGAATCTTACAATGAAATAAAACAAAGGTTTTGTAATGGAACTGACTCAGTGCCACAAAAAGAAAAAGAAATAAATGTTATAACCCACTAATGTGTGTTTTTTTTTTTTTTTTTTTTTTTTTAAGATATTAAAACGCGAAAATGGCCATATGTGGTCGACGCCTTAGGAAGATTTTGGGTCCTTGTTTTCACCCAGAGCAATGTGATTTTATTTTTTACATAAAAGTAAAACCCTCCTTAGTCAGTAATGATGAATACCAAGCCAAGATTCTCTCTCCGAAAAAAGATATATAAACTGACTAATAACTTAAAGGAAAAAATGAACATATTTGAGCTCCATATTTTTTGTAATGAAGATATAGTTCTGTAGCAAATAACATTAAAAAATGTTCAATAAAAAAAATGAACTTTTCCGGGTGGAAATTATTGTATATGCAGAACGCTAAAATATTACTTCGTTTTTTTTTAAATACAGTTTTAATACGGGTTTAGAACACGGTTTATACAAAAGAATTATTTGAAAAATAAAAATGGATCTTAACATCATCCATGTGTGAGTGATCCGTTACTTTTTGTATAATAACATTACAATTTAATGAGAAACAGAGTAAATAAAAAAACTATCATAATATGCTTTTTTTTCAGAAAGTTTAGCAATATCACGATGTAATAAAAATAAAATTCGTGGATTTTTTGTAATAATACATTTTAAGGAGAAACAGAGTAAATAACAATAAAAAAAAATTCTATCAAAATATTTTTTTTTTACTTCAACAATTTCAAATAAAGTTCAACAATTTCAAATATTGTAAAATAAGTCATATTTACTTATTTTTTTAGTAATATTAATACATTTTAAGAAGAAAAAGAGTAGATTAAAAATCTGTCAAAAATCTGTTTTATTTTTTTTGTTAGAAAGTTCAACAATTTCACATATTGTCACACAAATAGAATTTACTTATTTTCTTAGTAAAAAATACATTTTAACGAGACTCAAAGTAAATAAAAAACCTTAAAAGAGAGGGTACAAATATTTTTCACCCAGGCATATTTGAGCCTGACGATCCGCCTAGGTTTTCCATAGGCAGAATGGGACTCACTTTCCTAACGACGCTCATTACATCAGCAAAAGAGACTTCTTTTGAAATTGCGTTGGAACTCGTGACATTTTCCTCTAATCAAGAACGTCCGAAGAAAGTTAGGGTGCGGGGACTCGCTCTTCCATAATACGGACGCTAACTGCTTCCCATGCGCCCAATTTTTTGCTTCGTTTCGTGTGCAGTCGAAAATTGCATGCATTAATCGCGTATTTGGATACAGAGCAGGACGAGCGTCTTCCAAAATCAATTTTTATCCAACAGTCTAATTTTAGCATTCTTGGTGTCTTGCTGCTCTCAAATACCTGAACTTTTGGTTCGCAATGTGGCCCTCCCCTGAATATATATTATATATCTAATGTAATATATATATATATATATTATATATAGATAAATATATATATATATATATAGAATATATTATAGATTATATATATATATATAATAGATTAGATCTATATGTATATATATATATATCTATCCTTTTAATATATATAATATACTGATATATATATATCTATCTAATCTCGGATGTATATATAATTAAATAAATAAATATATGTCTTATATATATAAGAGCTAATATATAAATAAATATCTATCTCTATATATATATATATATATATCTAATATATTATCTATCTATATATGTTATAGGTGGTCTATACTACTTAAAAAAAAATTTATGGCAATATACATAGGAATATATCCTATATATAAATGCTATAATATCTTGTGTTGTCTAATAATATATATCTCTCTATCATATCTATATATCTATATTACTATAATATATATATATAATATATATATATTCATATATATATATATATATATATATATATATATACCGTACATATATCTATCTATATATATATATATATTATAATATATCTTGTATATATCTAATGTACTGATCCCTAATATATATATATTATATATCTATATCTATATATATATAGATATATATATATATATATCTGTTAAATCTTGTAATATATCATATGTGTATGTTTGGTATATGTATATATTAATGGTTATTCTATCTATATATATATAATATTATAGAGCGCAATAAGATTCTAGAAAGAAACAGTGTTAGCCATATTTTAAGTTTATAACGGAGACCACTTTGACTTGATTACAAGCGCTCTTAGGGCTGGCCCGAAGTATTACGATATTCTTACGGGGTGACTTTAGCAACCAATTGTTTGCCTAGCAATGGTGACCTTACATTTTTATGGTGGGCTCCGGGATTCAACATTGTATCGGAAAGAAATGAGTGTCTAATCACAAGAAATAAAGTTCCTCTGATAACACGTTGGCAGAGCAGGGGACTGCTGAATTGGTAGGAGAGGCAGGTATTAATACTTGGAGACGTTGGATAAAAAATGATTTTGAAG
>NC_061109.1:5799608-5807108 GCF_015104395.2 Macrobrachium nipponense
CCTGAGGGTACAATCAGGCATTTATCCCCTTTTTAGTTCACTTTCCTGTTTTTTAATTTTTTCGGAAGGTTTGTGGGACAGGTTGATATGAAAGTAAAAGTTGCTTGACGGATTATCAGGAAAGTGCCTTCGTCTTTATCTGATCATTCCCTTCTGAATGGTTTGTAAATCCACCCTGACGTCCCTCCCCTATTTTTTGTGGCAAACCTGGCAGATTTTATTTATTCATATTTATTTATTCATTTTGGCTTTATAAGGTGTGCCGGCCCTACCTTTTCAACCAGTTCCTTCCGGCGCTTTTCCAATGGCGTAGGGCTCAGTTTATTTATACTTACCACCGGGTTTTTGTGAATAATGTAAATATTGTTGTTGTTGATGGCATTCCTGTGTATTAGTCTGTCGTTTTATACAACTCCTGTTGTTATGAGTCTATTTATTAGTTTTGATACTGATTTTATGTTGTTAATTTTAATTCTTTCGGGAGACATTGAGCTGAACACTGGGCCTGTTATTCATTATAGGAAGAAAAATAGTAAAGTACTTTACTCAAATATTCGGGGCTCAAAGTCAAATTTTCTTGATCTTCAGAGTTCTGAACGTAACTATGATTTTATGTTTGTGTCTGAGACTTGTAAGTAGTCACAAGCCAGACGTTGAGTTTTTAATCCCAGGCTTTCATGTCCATGACTATTTTTCGCCGTAACATCTCACACGTCTATATACTATAAGTCTGGACGACCTATTTATCGTCAGAAAAATTTGGAGTGAGTTGCCATGAAGTTCTCGGTTTTAAAATGTTCAGTAATTTCTACAGTGTTTATATATTTGCTGTGTACCGTAATCCAAATATCGACTATTCTATATATATGAATATCTTTTGGAAAGGATTAGTATGGCTCAGTCACAGAATTCAAGAGATTCATTCGCTATTTGTGGAGATTATAATACAAAACACAGTGAGTGGCTAAATTCAAACTCCCCAGTTCAGCATGTCCGGTCTACTCTCGATTTCTGTGTATCCTCTGATTTTGTCCAGCTAATTGAGGCAACCACGCACATTTCTGGTAACAGATTAGACCTGATATTCATAGATGTTCCAGCTATTGAGAAGTCAAAGGTCTGTGAATATATAGGCACTTCTGATCATTGTGCCACTGAGATGGACATATCTGTCAATCAGTATAACCCTAATGCCACCATTTTGAAAATGGTCTGGTTGAAAGCTAGAGCTCATTGGGATTACGATATTGAAGCTTGTCAGGCACTTAATATTTCAGATACTATACTTCATCCGGATTCCGAGAAGTTAAATGAAATGACGTAGCTATTTCTATAAGATATATCCAAACGAAGGTCATCATGTTTAGGACAAATGACCAGCCATGTTTTAATGATACATGCAGACCAGCCTACTATGACAAACAGACCAAATACAATGCAATGGGACGAAATCGTTCAAAGGAGACTTAAATTACCCAGTCACTGAAAATTTTATATTCGAGCATTAGATTTGCTTAGGCTTATTTTGAGGTAGTTTGAACTCTCGTATAATATATAGACTTCAGTTCTTCTTAACTTTATTCAATAAATACATAGCGGGTTTCTCTGTTTGAAAGAGTTGTGTTATGAATTCGTTATGAAGCAAGTTGCACAGACAGGCAGACAGATAGATGATAGATGGATAGATCGATAGTTAGATAGATAGACAGAGTGAAAAAGGCCATTCACATATCAAGACTTACCCTTTAAAAGATGATTGGAAATTTTCGACTGCTGGAGAAGAAAGATATCTTTCGATCTAAATTGCACTTTTGAGACTGAGCATAAGTATTGCAATAGTTCGTTATGAAGTTTTGGAATGGAATCATCATGAAATATCTTTAGACAAAGTTCGTGTCGTGGTTTGATTTTCTAGAGAAATAACTGAAACACATATTTCCTATTTACTCGAATGTTTAGTTGTCAGATAATTTTTCCTGCGCCCAAATCTTACAATTATTTACAATTAGAGTATTGAATTAAATAGAGGATTTAGGCCAAAGGCCAAACACTGGGACCTATGAGGCCATTCAGCGCTGAAACAGAAATTAACAGTAAAAGGCTTGAAAGGTGTAACAGTAGAACCTCGCAGTTAGGACAGGGTGGAAGGTAAGATGGAATAAAAGAGAATATGAAAGGTGGTACAGTAAAATGAATGAATAGGGTTGCAGCTAGGGGTCGAAGGCACACTGCTAAGAGCCTTAAGTAATGCCTACAGTTCACCGGGCGAGGGTGTACTGACAGCGCTACCCCTCTTCGGAGACCATCAGATAGCAAGAAATGTTTTTAATTAAAAACGATATTGTCTATAAGTTAGTGTTTGTATCCAAACGCATTCTAGTCCTGTAGTTCTAATCTATTTTTGAAATCCTTCTTTGACACACCTACTCAAATGCATCACGTCGGTATGGTAGTCTTATTTCTCATCAGCATTCAATGTTCACTGCATACAGTACACGCACCCAGACATGTAGGAATCTGGAATTAGATATCCTATTTTCACATCATTAAATTATTTGCGTACTGAATTTATGGGGTGTACTTCAAAGAAAAGTACTGAGGAATATGGTTGATTTAAGTCAGTGTTTTGCATTTTTATTTGCCATTGGAATGGAAGGGATCTCATAGGACTTTGGTCTATTAATGTTATGAAAATATCAGAACGAAAATAGAAAAGGCGAAATCATGGATCGTAAAATCAGTAAATATTTGTTCTGAGGAAGGAGAAATTATTTTTTGTCAGAGAGAGAGAGAGAGAGAGAGAGAGAGAGAGAGAGAGAGAGAGGATGATGATACGAGAGAGAGAGAGACTAGAGAGATGGAGGAAGAGAAGAGATGCTGCATATACAGTTTTCAGTGTCACTTTTTTTCTGCTTCAACTTCACCTTTGTTTAAATCATAAATTTTGATTTCAGCAGCATTCATAGTCACCCAGCAACTAACAAAAGGAACCAAAAACTAATGTCTTGTTCTGTATCATAAAAAATAAACTTTTTATAACACTAACTACTCATTGGTCTCTGAAAATAACCTTGAAATCTAAGGAATAATGTGAGGGGAAAAACCTCAAGTACACAAAAAAGAGGGGTTCTGGATATAGGCCTCATAAAATCATTTATTTCTGATTCGGTTAGTTTTTTGCCAGCATCCCTTAAAGCTGAAGTATTGATTGCGTTCTTATAATTTTTATCATTAATTCTATCACTTTAAACTAATAATATTCAGTTGGCATTCTCAAAAAGGGGAACGAATCTCACGAGGAAAGAAATTAAGCACTTCAAGTAGCATGAAGGAGGGACTCGGAAAAACTTAAACGTCTTCGGTGGCTACTTCGTACTTTCGAAAAGCGATTCTCCAGACAGCCTTTTAGCCTCTAGGATCGTTGAGTCTTATTTATGGAAATAGAAGCCGGCAGGAGTCATTGGGTCTCTCTTCTAGTTTAGATTCGATTCTCTCCTTTTTTTTAGTTTTTTTTTTTTCCTCTCGATTTCGTCGTTTCATATTCTTCAAACGACTTTGGCAATGTTTTGTTTACAATTTATTTAGAGTTTTGGCTGGGAGCCAGAAGGGATGGCACGAGGTGGGATCGGGAATTTGGGGAGGGGTGTTAGTTTCTCCTCGGGTCACGCATTCAAGCGAACGTCAAATAAAACACATAAATAAAATTTAAATGAGATTTCTACGCTTTTTGAGACATTGGTCATATCACTCACCTACAAAATAAATGAACTCAAACTTCAATACCAACGCAGCAACGTCAAACGCGTCTTTCTCTCGTTGACTTTGTGTCGATGAATTTCCAATTGCATTTTGATAAGATCATTGATCATGTGAGGTGGAGACTGGTTGAAGATCGAATAATTATCCCAAATCCTTTTCTCATTGGGACTAAAGATCATTATTATCATTCAACCTGAGGTGTTTTTACTGCCTTTAAAGACATACATGCGATTAGATATTAGTATCTCGAAAAAGGAACACTTTAATGGGCACTGTCCTTTTATCCGGGTATTACTGTGGTGACTGTCCCATTTATCCTGATATTATTGTGTTGCCTGCCCCCTTTATCCAGGTATTTTTGTAATGACTGTTCCATTTGTCCAGGTATAACTCTGGCGACTCTCCATTTTATCCAGGTATTAATGGGGTGACAGCCCCTTTTATCAAGGTATTAGTGTGGTGACTGTTCTTTTTATTCAGGTATTATTGTGGTGACTGTTCATTTTATCCATACATTATTAGGTGATTGTACCTTTTATCCGGGTATTACTGTGGTGGAAGTCCATTTTATCCAGGTATTACTGTGGTGACTGTCCAAATTTATCCAGGCAATACGTGGTGAATGTCCCATTATCCAGGTATTATTGTGGTGATTGTACCTTCTATGCAGTTATTACTGTTCCGGTGACTGTTCAAACATCCAAATATTTCTCCTGTCTGTCCTTCTTAGGCAGCTATACTGCGGTGACTGTCCCTTTCATCCAGCTATTACTGTGGTGATTGTTCCTTTTATACAGGTAATGCATTGGTGACTGTCCAAATATCCAAACATTGCTCTGCTTTCTGTACTTCTAATCCAGGTATTAATGTGGTAGCTGAAAAGCTTTTTCAGTAATATACTTCTATATCCTCGAATACATGAAATAGGGTATGATAAACCATTAGTTTATTTACCACATAAGTTACACAGGGAAGGAGGAAGTCGGGTGGGGATAGGGGAATATGGGCAAGGGGGTATGGTTTGAAATCTACCCTATTATCTAAGTTAGGTTCCATGATGGCCACCTGCCAAATGTTTTTAGATCAGCCGAGCATTTCGGATTTCTTTAGCCACCTACATACAAACATTATCTTTTATAATATATTAGACTATATATATATATATATATATATATATATATATATATATATATATATATATATATATATATATGTGTGTGTGTGTGTGTGTGTGTGTGTGTGTGTGTGTGGTTGTATATATTAAAGTTCGACAGACAAACAAAATTATCCTTTTTTTAAAACTTAAAGTAAAAATGTGAGTAAAGACCGAAGTTCCATGAAAAAATAGTAAAGATGTTTCTGAACATTTTTATATGAGTAAAATTTGGGACTGGGTAAGAAGTTCTATAAAATGGAGAACAAGGTTCATATCTTGTAGATATAAGAATTATTCATTTGATAAAGACGTGAAAATAGAGGCGATTGTGATATTTATCAACCAGATAAGCCAAAACTATGTCGAAACAATGGGTGATCCGACATTCATCTTACTCAGGGCACATGCTAAAATCTACGGTCAAATAGGGCTTTGTTTCACAAACGGAAATTAAAATAAATATGCTATATTTCGATTGAAATAACTGGTCTCTGCTGTTTAATAGGCACATTATTTTTTTAATTTTCATTCTAATAAATAAATCATAAATATCCTTTGCTAAAATTCCTGTATCTTCAAATTAATGCGAAGCACCCTTTTCAGACCATTTTAGACTTTTCCATAGGGTTTGCCTACCCACCCTCCCAACAAGAACAAGAAAAACAGCATAAACGACAACAAAGTAGTTGGTAGGCTTACTCCCCGAGTAAGCGAAAATAAAAAGAATAAATCATCAAGTACTACTTTAGGGAATAAAGCATTATGTATAACATGCTGAAATTATCACATGTATCTTGAGTAACTGAAAAACTGCACACCAAGACTAAAACTCATATAAAAAAAGATGGTGGATAGTAGCATGAGCAGCGAAGTTGGTGTGCTGCGTGGTCACACCGCAAGAAGAAGCGTATTCTTATTAACGGCGTCGTTCAAAATCGATTCCGTTAAGAATATCTTCGAAAAACTGCTGCAGGTGTTGGCTGCCGAAAAGAGGGGCGAGCGCTCCCCTCCTAGGATTTTCCATGAAAGCTGTGGAGAACAAATTTCAGTCCGTCCTATATTTCAGTGGATATTCTCAATATTTTCTCGTACGCTGTTCGGAGGTATTTTCTCCTTACATCACAGGCCATATTTCTTGCCAAGGGTGAGACGAACAATGTTGGTTCCCTTGAAAAAATAAATTGTTTAATGCATTAAGTCACTCTGCGTTGACTACACTATATTATACGTATATATATATATATATATATATATATATATATATATATATATATATATATATATATATATATATATTATATATATATAATATATGTGTGTGCGTGTGTGTGTGTGCGTGTAGTGTTTGTATGTGTGTATATGTGTGTGTATTCTAATAAAGGAGCCCATAAAAACGCTAAGATATAGAATGAAAGATAACTATTATTGCAGAGACTGCTTGTCCTCTCTCTTCAAGTTAAGTTAATAGAATTATGAAGAAGAAAAGGTACAGAAAAGGCGATATTTATACCAAGAAATCCATCAACAGGTAAGCAGTTTTTGGGTCATCCCCACTGGTAATTCCCCTTTAATCCTCTTAAAAGTTGGTTGAAGGAAGATTTTCTAGCTTTTGTATCGACATTTGCTGATATAAATTATATGTGACAAATCTATAGCAGCAAAATACAAAGCCAGATGATAGAGTCGGCCTTGATTAAACAAAGACAGGTAATGAACATCTCAAAGGGCACCTGGGATTCAGATATCATAGATAAAATCTTCCTTCAACCAACGCTTAAGAGGATTAAAGAGGAATTATCAGTGGGGGTGACCTAAAAACTGCTTACCTGTGGATGGATCTCTTCGTTTAAATACCGCCTTTACTGTAATTTTTCTCATCGATTACCCACAAGAAGAGAGAGACAGCAATCTCAGTAATATAGTACTTTCTCTTTATATGTTTGGCATTTTTATGGGCTCCTGTTATTAGATGGAATTCTATTGTGACAGAACATTTTTACCCGTAATATATATATATATAAATATATATATATATAATATATTATATATATATATATATATATATATATATATATATATATATATATATATATTTATATATATATATATATATATTATATATAATATATATATATATATATATATATATATATATATATATATATGTGTGTGTGTGTGTGAACGTGAGGCTGCGTGTTAGTGTGTGTATTAAAAAGGAAAGACAGTGACAAGGAAAGAGAGAGAAAATACTTCCTCACGGCATCACTTATGACGTTCTTTATGCCGTGATCAACGTTAAGGTTATTGGCAATAAACTGAGGGATTAATATCAGGTGCTGCTTTTATATCACCATAAAAAGAGTTCGTCAGCTAATGCAGTGCTCTTACACGGACATATGTTCGCATTTATTCTTCTTGGAAATCCTTGTACTTATCTGCGTCTTGTATCCTCGTCTCTTATTTATATATTTTGCATATTTGCTGAGCGGGTTGATCAAACAATTATCGACGAAAATGAACGTCATAACTGAACAGAAGCAATTGATGATGTTCCCGAAGTAGCGCGAATTTGATTTTAAACGACA
>NC_061109.1:5814608-5829608 GCF_015104395.2 Macrobrachium nipponense
ACAGGGACCAGACAGCGCGCCCCAACAATCCACCGAGAACATCGCGCCCCTTGGAAGGCAGCTGAAGAAGGGGACCCAGCGTCAGCGAAAGTCAAGTAACATCCTTTACTCAGGTCGCTGAGACCGCCCAACACGAATCAGCAACCGTTAACCAACGTAGACCATTTTGGACATACACACACACACACACACACACACACACACACACATTCAAATTTAAATCATACACATTTATGTATAAACAGAAACTTATCTCTTGTACCTTTATGCATGCTATAAAATATATACATATATTTGTACTCCCGTATTTAGATTTCTATATTCATTTTCATTCCTGTATGTAATTTTGTAATTTTTATCTAAAAACCAACATGTAACATATTAAATGTTTAAACATACATTTAAGGAAACTCTAGCACATGGCATTGTATTTTGAATATTTATTTAACCACTGTTTAAACTTTCACTCTTATTGGTCGCAGTACTATGTCCTTATATTCTTTGTAACTAAAAACAACGCCCTTGAGCTGTTAATCCTAGACTAACCAGTACCCATACCTCGAGGTCATACCTCCCACACGATGAGATAAATAGGCCGAAAGGTCAGATTGTAAGTCAGTAGTCGCTTGATAATGCCATAAGGCGAAACAGCTGTCGTGACAAAATTCAATAAATGGAAGAAGGAAGTCTGCGTATATTTCACCAGAAATTGACGAACGAGAATCGGAAAAAACTTCGTCGGTATGAAGATACCTGCAAGAACTTATTGATGCCACTAAAGCAATTGCTTTTAACGAAAATTGTATTAGAGAAAAACTATGCCCTAAAAGTATATATATATATATATATATATATATATATATATATATATATATATATATATATATATATATAATATACACACACACACAAACACACGCTTACAAAGGCATGTAACCTATATTTCTTCAAGTTCTGTGTACTATATTTATGAATAAACTTGTATACGACTGTGAACTACTAAATTTGCCCACAGTAAGTACTCTAATGAAATTCCTACAAGTATTTCTAATCATTCAGTTATGGTTAACGTTCTTTTCCGCACTGCAACAGTAGCAGTCTGAATCACAGATTCTGGCAAAAAGATTATTATCTGGTATCAGTAAACTGTAGATTCTAACCAAGTTCTGTTTAAAAATAAAATTTTTACGTATTGATTCTTTTAATCATAATGTTCGCAAGCATCTTTATGTTAAAATACATTTGATCTCGCTAGCTCCTTCGTGCATATTACTTTCCCTTTTTGTTTCAGATTTTCATGGTTTCCTCACCGTTCGTCCCTCAATAGACACTGTTACAAAATCCTCTGAAATCCGGGATGTAGGATTTAGAGAATGTAAGAATCCATTTCGGCTTGCACGATGCGGCCTCCTCTCGATAAGCGCTCGACATTTCATGTGAGTACCAAGGAATTGAGTTTCATCCTTTCGAAACCAGAGTTTCCAGGAGTTACAAGGGTTAGGATGTCTCAAAGACTTGTTAGTCCATCCTACGAGGAGACATCGTGTGCTCTCTTATCTGTAGGAGCAGGTTTTACTGTTCATTCACAGTGTCCTAATGATTTTGTCTTGCTTTCTTTTAAACTCTTCCACACTGTTGCTGTTTACAACTTCTGGTGGCAGTTTATATTCCATGTGCCACATATCTTGTATGTAAAGAAGTTCCTACAGTTTTCTATGAAGCGCATAATGCGCTATGAGCAGCGGTCCATGAAACTTTCATCCAAGGCCCGGTAGTGGCCTGTCTTATCGCGTTACCAGATACACGATTATGGCGTGCTTCAACCTTGAATATAATGAAAACTATTGAGGCTAGAGGGCTACAATTTGGTATGCTTGATGACTGGAGGGTGGATGATCAACGTACCAATGAGCAGCCCTCTGGCCCCAGCAGTTTTAGAGATCTGAGGGCGGACTGAAAACGAAAGAGTGTACGTACGCACCGCCCCATGCCTGATTATATTGCTCCGCTCTCTAAGAAAACTTCAATGATGGTTTTTGGGAGGAAGGGAAATATATCTCTGGACGCTTTAGAAGAAGTGACGGTCGTTTACAATGCCATTCCTTAAATAATACCGCCAATTTTCTGTCTCCCTCGTGGGAAACCCTGTTGTCGTTCAGATCAATGAAGAACAATACGCGTATCAGGGTAAAGGACAGTGTGATCCATTGTCCCCCCCCTCTCACTCTCTCTCTCTCTACATGAGAATCTATAATTTGCTTAATGTTCAGATCTTTAACACCCTACTCCCTCCACAGCCAACCCGCCGCCATCCCCCACCCCCCTCTCTCTCTCTCTCTACTCTCTAAACTCTCTCTCTCTCTCTCTCTCTCTCTCACTGTCCATAAAGACTGTTATTAAATCAACACATAATACGCAAGCCGTATCTTCGTTGATAGCGCAGACACGAACTTCCAGTACAAGAGTCCATATTTCCGTTTTCCGTTTTAGAAAACTATTGTGATGGTTCTGTCCGCCCTCAGATCTAAAAATCCACTGAGGGTAGAGGGCTGAAAATTGTTACGTCGATCACCCAACCTCCAATCATCAAACATACTAAATTGCAGCCCTCTAGCTTTAGTAGTTTTTAATTTCATAATGGTAAAAGTTGTCCATATTCTTTCCTCAATAGTTTTCGTTTTCAAAAAGTTAGATTTAGCCACATTCGTTCCTCAACAGTTTTTATTTTATTTAAGATTAAAGTTACAAACAATAGTGTGTCTAGCAACGCTTTAGGACAGGCCACCACTGGCCGTGGCTGTAAAGCTTCGTGGGCTACGGCTCATACAGTATTATGCACTGTACAGAAAACTCGAATGTGCTGAAGAATTTTTGTTTATTTATTTTCTATATAATGAATACCATTACGGTTTACCGATATTTCTGCATGAGGGTCATAAGGGTGATTGAATTAAAGATGGTAAAAACATCCATTGCGTAAGAAAAGATCGTTTTCTTTGCTTCTGTTGATTACTGGAAGAGATTCTCCGGCGAAGTCATAAGGAAAGAGACCTTAACTCATAATAGAACAGATATTGTAAACTCTGCGTGCGCAACGATGAATACCGCAGTGATATAAACGTTAGCATTCATATGAGGGATACTTTGGTACCAGAAACTTTGTTGGAGAGAGAGAGAGAGAGAGAGAGAGAGAGAAGAATGGCACTGTCTAATCAAATAGATCTCAGGTGGGCGGTCTTGGAAGCTAGCTATCAAAAACTACGCTTACACTCCTTCATCTATTCCTTTGTATGATATCACATTTCCTCTCTTGTTTGTTTGCTTGTTTGTTTTCTTTTCTGTATAGAGGATTGCTAGACCATTAAAGCCAATCTTTTTGGCGGTTCTAAATTATTCATTGAAATGGAATAGTTGACATCCGTTCGTTTCTTAAGAATAACTTACATGCATTTACGACCTGTCCGGATCAGAGCAAGACATAACCATTAATAATCAGGGGGTTTCAACCTGTGGTGGGCCAAGGGTCTGTCAGGGGGTACGAGCTCCATTTGTGTCTCGAATTAATGTTAGATGCCGACCTTCGATGCGCTTTAGGAAAAACTGCTCCTCGGCCAACTAGAATAGTTAATGGAAAAGATTTCAGCCATTTCATTGACTCCCTTGGCAGCTGATGTAATAATAATGTATTTTGTTTTTGCAGCTCAGTAACGTAACATTGAAAATTTACTACATAGCCAGAGATAAGTCATTCTAAAAAATTATTTGTATAATTTTTTTTATGGAATTCTTTATATCTACAATATTATTTGGTTTTGTCTGGAGAGTTATGTACTTACTTCCCCTTTGCAAAGTACCTGCAAATATACACAATGGGATGTTTCTCTGAGTTGGTTTTGTTTTCCACGTTATACATAGTGAATGGGGTACATTACTGACATTACAAATGCCCGTAAGGTCAAGTGGGGAGAAAAGGTTGAGAACCCGTTCATCAAATAAATAAAAATACACGGGAAGGCTTTTGTTCATGACAGATTATGCATCATTATTAGCAAAGAAATTATTACTTTGGTAAACTCTTGCGAAAAACTGCCAGTTGGCAAAATACAACCCATCAAGCTACACGGAAAAGCAATTACTTCTATGATTAACTTATAGTTTTAATTTCTTGTATACTTCCGTCTTATGATGTACATTGACTCATCCAGTTCCGTCAGGATAAAGAGATGATATAATATGCTAGTTTACTTTTATTCATGATTTTAAATCGAGGTGCGTGGTTTTCATTTCTGAACAGGCGATAGATAGGACGCTCATACACTCATCGGTAACTTATCGCTCACATATCATAGACAAGTTAGATAATAGTCAGAGGGTTTCCAGTGTTGGCCAAAGATTTGCTCTCCGCTTAAAGCTGTTGACTGATTTTCAACAGTTAGTAATATTGAATTAACAAGTTACCAATATGCGTTTATGATTATGCTTTAATGTTGTACCAACTCATTTTTGTTAAGTATCCATCTGCAGTTCCTCTGTAATTATGGATTTTGCTGTTATCTGCATTGGCAGACAGGATAAGATATATAAAAAAAAAAACACACACACAGAAAAAATTGGCCAACAAACATTGAACTGTAGGGATATACGCGTATCAATATATAAGGAGAAATCTTATAAAAATAAGATTATATGCGAGCTCGTGTCGTTATTAGATACTTCTTCAGGTCCCCTTTCATGATACATTGGCAAAAGGCAACATAAGACCATCTACCAAGATGTAAATCTTGAGAAAAAAAAACCTTCGTACCGTCCCATTTTTTTTTTATATGCTTCAAGAGCTATCGTATTCATTAATCATCGGAGTAGAATATTATCATATCATCGATTTATATTTGTCTTTCCTTCTGTTTCAAACACATCAAGTCCTCAGGAGATTTACACTTTTATGAAAACTTCAGTCATCCCTTCCTATTTATGAAGAGTTTCAGTCCTCTGTTCCTTTTCTTTTTAATAATAGAATTGCCGGTGGGAGGCGGCATAAACTTATATCCTCTTGTGGTGGCGGGGTGGACTAAGGCTTCACTGCCAGTCCTGGAATTGAAGATGTCGATGGTTCCTGCCTGTCGTTCGGCAATTCTATTAACGCTGAATAAATTCATCTTCGGTTAAACATATAGGAAAATATAGTAATTCCGAGGTAGAGCGAATTAGATATTAAAGGACATTTGTAGCTCGATATATGTATATGAATCACGGTAATGTGATATGACTTATATAATGACTACGTGCGGGCAAAAGCACTACACGCTACCGAGGACGAGGTGGGTTTGATGCAGTCTCCAAAGCTAAAAATACCATGCCAAGAGATGGTCGGTGCCCCGCAAATACGACTGAGTCTTCAAAAGAAAACTAAAAACTCCACTTGCTTAGATGACAAGCGACACAAAGTGTAGAGTTCATAGACCAGTGAGTGAAAAAGGGGCCAGGGGTAGCTGTTAAGTCTTGTCGTTTAGGAAATGGTACAGTAACCAAAGTTATGCAAGTATTTGATAGCACTTTTTAATTTCATATAACTTACGAGCCTAAAGGGCCTCAGCGAATGATTAGACCTATTGCAGGATACATAGCATATAGCTGATCATCTAAGATAGGAAGTAACCCAAGGAAAATCTTAGGTTCTAGACACAAGCAGTCAGTGTCACTTAATGCAAAAGTAGATTATTTAATGTCCATAAAACATGAAATAATAATATCCTTATGCTTGTATATGTTAGTATATAATGTGAGGACAGATAAAAGGACATTGCAGTAAAATACATATAAAAGGTAAATAGACATGTATGTTTATTGCTGAATATTGAAAAAAACAGTCAAGAAATTTTTAAAGGTCATTTGACTTGATATTCATTTAGATCGCTGGGGATACCAGTAGCAGAATGCTGAAGGCTAATGGAAATACTTTTAATACAGAATGCAACCTCATGAACTCACTTGTTCTTGTGGGGGGTAGCAATACCCAAGGATGGGAAATGGCCCGTGCTCATTTTCCCAGAGGTAACCAAGGACCGGGGACCTTTCCCTAAAAAAAGCGGGACGCCATAGAATTTTCTCGAAAATAATCTCGTTGTTTCCCACACCTAAATTCATGACGTTGAAGTAACTCAACCTAACCTAATCCAACCTAACTTAACCTAACTTAGGAGGTTGGCAAAAATATACCAGGGCTGGAGAATACTAGCTATTCATCTCAGGAATTTACTGCCCGGGCAATGAATGGGTTTCATTTGTTGCAAGTACGTTTTCTTTGGTTAAAAGATGTTACAAAGGCATAGAAATTCTTTAGTCTGAAGATTTTACCTCTGAGTAACTTTGTAAATGACTTTTGATAGGTTTTTTTTTTTTTTTTATTAGTTACTTAATTGAAAAAAGAAAAAGAAAGAGAGAGAGAGAGAGAGAGAGAGAGAGAGAGAGAGAGAGAGAGAGAGAGAGGGAGAGACGTTCTTGCTGATTCATAATGTTAAACTAAAATAGAATCCTTAATATTTTATGCCTTAATGTCCGCTCTCTATAGCTTTTTTTTATTAGAGAAACTATTCTGAATTAGAAATGTAGTATTAAAATGCACTCCCTCTCTATTAGTAATCACAGATCAAGTTAAATGGCAAGTACTTATTTTTTTTCCTGGAGAAATGCATTTTATGCCTTAAACCCCACCGTCAAAGTCCAACGAACATGTTCAGAAAAATGTTACTTTCTTTTCCTCTTAGCTTGTACCAAAATTAATTTGCTTAATTTCCACATTAATGGAAAAAAGTTTGAACCGATAAAAAAAATGACACACGCTTGATCCGACAGATTTTTTTTCAGCGGTGCCAAAGGCTTTGGACGCTGGTTGGTATGAAAAATTCCAGGTTAATTATATATCCTAAAGGGATTTTTCCGTGTCACTTATTCGATGAATTTCCGTCACTTAATAGTTATTTCTTTTTCTCCGAGCAATTTTTGGAGATATAAAATAATTGAAGGAGTGATGGCAATAAAAGAATGAATTAGTGATCGCTCGATTTGTGCATGTGATATTTTATAAAAGTTTACGTAATTATTATTATTATTATTATTATTATTATTATTATTATTATTATTATTATTATTATTATTATTATTATTATTATTATATTGTGTGGTTCCGAGTTGCATCCTCCTTCCTTAGGAGTCCATCACTTTTCTCACTGTATGTGCGCTGTTTCTAGTAGCACACACTTCTTGCATGAGTCCTGGAGCTACTTCAGCATCTAGTTTTTCCAGGTTCCTTTTCAGGGATCTTAGGATCGTGCCCAGTGTTCCTATGATTATGGGTACAAATTCCACTGACATATCCCATACCCTTCTTATTTCTATTTTTAGGTCTTGATACATATCAGTATGTTCTCAATCTTTCTCATCTACGCTGGTGTCTCATGGTACTACGACATCAATGAGTGATACTTTCTTCTTGAGATTTTCAATCAATGTCACGTCTAGTCTATTGGCACATATCACCCTACCTGTTGTGATACCAAAGTCCCAGAGGATCTTTGCCTGCCCACTTTCTATCACTACCTCAGGTTGGTGTTCACATCACTTATTACAGCAAGCAAGCTGCAGTTTCTTGCGCAGGCTCCAGTGCAGGGCTTTTGTTAGTGAATTCTGTCTCTTTTTGTACTATTTTTTATAGTTCTGTCCAAGTGCCGGACATTCACTTGCTATGTGGTATATTATTATTATTATTATTATTATTATTATTATTATTATTATTATTATTGTTTTTTTTTTTTTTTTTTTTTTTTTTTTTTTTTTTTTTTTTTTTTTTTTTGCTCTATCACAGTCCTCCAATTCGACTGGGTGGTATTTATAGTGTGGGTTCCGGGTTGCATCCTGCTCCTTAGGAGTCCGATCACTTTTCTTACTATGTGTGCCGTTTCTAGGATCACACTCTTCTGCATGAGTCCTGGAGCTACTTCAGCGTCTAGTTTTTCTAGATTCCTTTTCAGGGATCTTGGGATCGTGCCTAGTGCTCCTATGATTATGGGTACGATTTCCACAGGCATATCCCATATCCTTCTTATTTCTATTTTCAGATCTTGATACTTATCCATTTTTTCCCTCTCTTTCTCTTCAACTCTGGTGTCCCATGGTATTGCGACATCAATGAGTGATACTTTCTTCTTGACTTTGTCAATCAACGTCACGTCTGGTCTGTTTGCACGTATCACCCTATCCGTTCTGATACCATAGTCCCAGAGGATCTTTGCCTGATCATTTTCTATCACTCCTTCATGTTGGTGCTCGTACCACTTATTACCGCAAGGTAGCTGATGTTTCTTGCACAGGCTCCAGTGGAGGGCTTTTGCCACTGAATCATGCCTCTTTTTGTACTGGTTCTGTGTAAGTGCCGGGCATTCGCTTGCTATGTGGTTTATGGTTTCATTTTTTGTATTGCACTTCCTACATATGGGAGAGATGTTATTTCCATCTATCGTTCTTTGAACATATCTGGTTCTTAGGGCCTGATCTTGTGCCGCTGTTATCATTCCTTCAGTTTCCTTCTTTAGCTCTCCCCTCTGTAGCCATTGTCAATTGTCATCGCTGGCTAGTTCTTTAGTCTGTCTCATGTATTGTCCGTGCATTGGTTTGTTGTGCCAGTCCTCTGTTCTGTCTGTCTTTTTCCTGTCTCTGTATATTTCTGGGTCCTCATCTACTTTTATTAGTCCTTCTTCCCATGCACTCTTTAGGCACTCGTCTTCACTGGTTTTCAGATATTGGCCCAGTGCTCTGTTTTCGATGTTGACGCAGTCCTCTATAGTTAATAGTCCTCTCCCTCCTTCCTTTCGTGTTATGTATAGTCTGTCTGTATTTGCTCTTGGGTGTAGTGCTTTGTGTATTGTCATATGTTTCCTGGTTTTCTGATCTATGCTACGGAGTTCTGCCTTCGTCCATTCCACTATTCCTGCGCTGTATCTGATTACTGTCACTGCCCATGTGTTTATGGCTTTTATCATATTTCAGGCGTTGAGTTTTGACTTGAGTATCGCCTTGAGTCTCTGCATATATTCATTCCTGATCGTGTCCTTTATCTCTTGGTGTTTTATATCCCCTCCTTCCATTATTCCCAGGTATTTGTATCCTGTCTCATCTATGTGTTTGATGTTTCTCCCATCCGGTAGCTTTATCCCTTCAGTTCTCGTTACTTTGCCTTTTTGTATGTTGACTAAGGCGCATTTTTCTATTCCAAACTCCATCCTGATGTCCCCAGATACAATCCTTACAGTCTGGATTAGGGCATCTATTTCCTTGATGCTCTTACCATACAGCTTGATGTCGTCCATGAACATCAGATGGTTGATTCTGTTGCCTCTTTTCTTGAGTTGGTACCCGGCATCCATCTTCTATAGTACTTTTGTCATGGGAATCATGGCTACAACGAAGAGTAGTGGGGAGAGTGAGTCGCCCTGGAAGATCCCTCTCCTGATATTAACCTCTGCTAGTCTTATTCCAGAGCTTGTAAGTATTGTATTCCAGTTGCGCATTATATTTTGAGGAAGCTGATGGTGTTTTCCTCTGCCCCATATATTTCAGGCATTCTATTAGCCATGTGTGTGGTATCATGTCGAAGGCTTTCTTATAGTCTATCCATGCCATGCTTAGGTTGGTTTCCTTCTCCTACATATTACATTCATTACCATTTTGTCTATCAGGAGCTGGTCTTTTGTGGGTGCCCCTACACTTCCTTCTGCAGCCTTTCTGTTGGTGGGGGATGGTGTTTGTCTCCTCTAGGTAGTTGTATAGCCTTTCACTGATGATACCTGTTAGTAACTTCCACATTATTGGTAGGCAGGTGATAGGCCTGTAGTTACTGGCTATATTTCCCTTACTCTTGTCTTTTTGTACTAAGGATGTTCTTCCTGTAGTCATCCATTTGGGTGCTTGGTGATTTGAGATATAATGCCTGGAGTTGTTATGCTATTCGTGGGTGTAGGGCCTGGCCTTGAAGTTTTTTGGGGGGATGCCATGTATCCATGGACTTCATTCGGGTAACCTGGGGCTTTCCAGTTTGGCATTTTCTTTAGTTGGTGTCTGACTGTGTCTGTCGTGATTTCTGTGAAACTTTGTTTTGTTCTCCCTGTTTCTTCTTCCTTGACTTCCTGGAGCCATGTTGCATGTTTGTTGTGTGATACCAGATTGCTCCATATGTTTTTCCAAAGTCTCTTACTTGGTTCGGCTTCAGGAATTTCTTGGTGGTTGTCTTCCCCTCTTAGTGGGCTATATAGTCTTTTCTGGTTGGTTCCGAATAGTTTGTTCTGTTGGTATCCCTTATTCCTGTTCATGTACCGTTGGATCTTATGTGCTTTGGCCTTAAGCCTCTGTTTTACCTCTTCTATTGTGTTGTTTAGTCCCCTCTCTTGTACTTTGTATTTCTCGTTGAGTTCCTCCCTTGTTTTCTTGCTTCTTAGCCTTTTTTCTGCCATCTCTTTCAGTTTACTCAAGTCAGATCTCATCACCATCTCCATGATTTGCTTTTCCAGGCGCCTTTTCCAAGGAGGTTGCTGTTTTGGTTTCTGTTGGGTTGGTTGTGCTGGTGGTGTTGGTGTTCGAATCCCCATCAGTTCTGCTACTAATCTTGCTCCTGCATATGTCAAGTTATTTGTTTCTGTGATACTGGTGGTGTGTATTATGCCCATTATTTCATTGACCTCACTTGTTTTCTCCCTTAATTTCTTGGTGTTGTAGGCTTTCATGGAAGGGATCTTTGTTCTCTCTGTATCTGGCTCCATCCATTGTCTAATCTTTTCTACCCATTATTATTATTATTATTATTATTATTATTATTATTATTATTATTATTATTATTATTATTATTATTATTATTATTATTATTATTATTATTATTCAGCAGATGCAACCTATTCATATGGAACAATCCCACAGGGACAATTGACTCGAAATTCAAGCTTCCAAATAATATGGTGTTCATTAGAAAGAAGTACGACGATGTAAAGGGAAATACAGAAAGAACAGACCCCGCTTGTTAGAAAAGAGAAAAAAAATTATATTTTAACAAATAGATAAAAATGTTATAAAATGCAAGGAGAATAGTATTAGGACAGTAATGTATTGCACCTTCAATTCAACTTCTAAAGTTCCAATTGCACGACATCCTTTCAACGGTGTGAGGAGTAGAGGACCTCTGAAACTGAGAATTTCGACAGTGAGGCACATTTACTGCATGTAGGTGCTGCTGTTCAGGGAATCTGGTCGCTCTCGTCACATAATGGGGATCAGGGATCAGTTGTGAATATGAAAGATCTGTTGAAATACAACTTATGAAAAAGCGACAAACAAGAGACCATCCGTCGATGGTCCAAGTCAAAACTACTAATTAGGAAATAAAAACCTGCCACCACAAACCACTCTGTCTGAAAGAGATAAATCTCTAGCAGAAGGAGACAGCCACACCGGAGAATACAGTATTCTAGTAAAAGAAGTACAAATGACCTAAAACAGGTTGCAATGAACAATACACAGCTTTTGCGCGGTATTTGCTGACAATTTCATTAGAGGAATGTCTTTTACTGTAGTACAATAGTATAATATGAAGATAAAAGATCCATAAAACACTATTTGAACTTTGCAACCATATATTTCTGGCACTTCCCTATGTGCCCCTGATCACTTGTAAAATGTGGACATGATATGTATATATGCATACAAAGTATAAGTAGGTGTAGCAGTACGTTGCTGATGGCATGCAGGTGACCTTTGACCCAGGAAGGATGGAAATTAAGGTATTCCATAGTCTTCTGGGCCTCATTAACTCCCATCTGGTGATGAGCTTGGTGGTCGCATGTTCTAGAACACCTGCTTGAGAAAAGGCTAGATGATTTTCTCATCAAGGTCATCCGATTTCCAATGTCGTCGTAACAGGTTCACATTGTTGTTCATATTGATGATAGTAGATTCCAGAATCTTCCTTTTGTATGGACAGCTACTTTTGAAAACCAGCTCTGTTGCGTTCCAGTTTATGGCCTTTATCCCTAATACGTATAAAATTCCTCGAGCTCTGTGAAACATATGGCACTGATCTCTAGTGCTCTGTTAATCTTTGTGAGATGGATGTACTCATCTTCCCCACGTAAATCTCATTACAATGCTCCACAATATCTTGTAAACTCAAGCTTCTGCCCCTCTTTTCTTTAAGTATACATTAATAAGCGAACTCCCCATGGATATAAGTCAAAGGTTACACGTCAAAGCTTCAGACTCATTCAGCAAAGTTCCATCCACCTGAAGGGGAGGATGGAGTGGGAAATCTGTACGAGCTCTACTAATCAATAGTGCTTTCGTTTTACTGGAGTTCAGCCTCATACCCTGCCAACTACACCATTCCCTGATCTGGTCCATGCCCCGACTGAGGCTGAGGACAGCTTCATTTCTCATAAGTGGAGATTTTATCATATCCACAAGTGTTGCATCATCGGCATACCAAAAAATCTTGTTTTCCAGCCCTACACCGATGTCACTTGTATGCACTAAAAATAACTGTGGACCAAGAACACTGCCTAGTGGAATTCCAGACACAATAGGTCTAGGTTCACTAACGATCCCATCCACAGCATCTCGCTACTTCCTACCTATTAGGAAATCTATCTTGAAATAATTCTATAACATATCCACCCACTCTAAGATTCTGAAGTTTATAAATAAGTGCCTTGTGATTTACTAAATCGAAAACAGCACAAAAATCAATGTGAATTACTATGCACTCATCTTATATGCACATTGACTATCAGGTACCAATCCTTTAGATTCTCCATATTTATATAATGGCTTAAAAGTTAGTTTTTCAGTAACTTTGGAGAGAACGGGGAGGATAGGATTGGCTGTATAGTTACTGCAGTCTGCAGATATCCCACTCTCTGGAACAGAAACTGTATTACTAAGCTTTCACTCATCTGGAAAGATACTACATTGACATAAAAATCTATTGAATCTACTAAACTTAGGAGACCACACAACGTCTAAAAATAAAAACAAATGGAAGAAACCATCATAGTCTTCTCCATCCCAGCTATCAAGATTATCCAGAATTTCTTAGCATCCCTAGAGCGAAATGTAAATTGTGTAAGAAGATTTTTAGGATGACAAGTGTCAGGGGGCGGGGCATCCTTAGCTGACTGATTATCTACAAAAGCTTGATGAAGTGGTTCAGCCTTTTCTCTAAGGCCAGTAAACAGTCTACCATCATCTGTTAGTTATGGTGGTGCGAAATACGAGCTTGACCCAGAAATTGATGGTGCCAATTTGGTCCAACTATGAGGCAGAGTAATTCCCTCAAGTTTCCTCTTCAATGAATTGTTGTAATTTCTCTCTGCTGTATGGTAAGTTCTATTCTGAGCATGGGGAGACTCACCAAAAATGGTGGAATTTTCATTTGAACTATTTTGTCCCCATGTGTTGAATTTGGTCTGTTTGTCATGGTCTATGCGTATCATCAAACCACGGCTGATCATTTGTCCTAAAGTTGATGACCTTTGTTGGGATATATCTTATTGAAATAGCCATCAGCATTTCATTTACCTTCTTCTGGGGTTCAGGAACTAATGTCGTAACGGAAACATTAAGTGACAAACAAGTTTCAATAATGCAGTCCCAACTGGCTCTGGATATCAACCAGAGCATTTTTACAATAGAGGAATTAGCAATATACTGATTGACAGATATGTCCATCTCAATGGCTCAATGATCAGAAGTGCTTATATATTCACAGACCTGGGATATTACGACAGCTGGAACATCTTTGAATATGAAGACTAATCTTCTCCAGAAATATGTGCAAGTTCCTCAATTAGCTGGACAAAATCAGAGGATGCACAGAACTCAAGAGATGACCAGCCATGTTGATCTGTGACATTTGAATTTAGGCACTCACTGCTTTGAATTACAGTCTCCACAACAGGGGCATCATTTCAGATTTTTTTTTTTTTGTGTGGGGGGGGGGGGGCGCTGGGGGAGGGGCAAAGATGGTTTGGCGAACTAAGCGAGCCTCATCAGCTATTTCTTTTATTTATTTTTTATTTAGCGCTATTTTATGTGCTTTTTTGAAGCCACATGAGCAAGGTATTTCAGTATTATACTCCCACTACTGTTTGTTTATCTCATCATCACTGGTAGTTAGTACACAGACAAGGGTCAAGAAACATGATATTTCCGAGAAATGTCATATATTTATGATTGCACATTTAAAAAGAAAACATGCTGTTACTTCTTGGGGCTTGGGGGATAAGGGGGGCAAGTTTAGGCTTGGGGGGGGGGACAACTTGAGTCTTAGGGAGGCAGTTGCATCCCCCAAGCCCCCTCAAATGACACCCCTGCTCCACAAATAACGAATGAAGGTTTTGAATTTTGTGACTGAGCCATGCCTAATCCTCTCCTGAAGATATTCATATATAGAATCGTCGATATTTGGATCAATGCAAACAGCAAATACATAGTAGACGTTGTAGAGCTCACCGAAACTCTTAAAACAAAGAACTTCATGGTAAAAGGATTTGAAATTTTTCTGACGATAAATAGGTCGTCCGGATTGAAAACTCGACCTTTGACTAGTGACTACTTACAAGAGTCTCAGATAAAAACAACAAATCGTAGTTACCGGCACAAGTCTGGAGGTCAAGAACATTTGACCTCAATCTCCGAAGATTTGAATAAAGTACTTTACAATTTTTCTTGTTGTAATGAGTAACAGGTCCAGGGTTCAGCTCAATGTCTCCCGAAAGAATGAAAATTAACAACATAAAATCAGAATCAAAATTGATAAATAAAGTCATAACATTAGTAACATTGAAAAAAAAAACCCACAAAATCACTGTGTAACTCGTTTACTTATAAGTATTTACATTTAATTTTACTCCACACTCGAGTACTTTCAGGCCCTATCTGTGGTCCATTTTCAAGAGATGTTTGGGA
>NC_061109.1:5834608-5839608 GCF_015104395.2 Macrobrachium nipponense
CCATTACATAATTCGAAATACATAAATCAAATAAGCAAATAGTGTCGCACTCGCTAAAGCCTTTTTCAGTTTGTAAGAAAGCAACCAAGATGTGTGCTGGCATATGAGTGTGTCTCTTACCAGAACTCGAAAATCCGACGTTGAATATGAAAGGAATTCCGTTACGTCGGGTGATTTATAATATACAACCCGCTGTTACGCCTTCCTGAGCACCACTTCCACTATAAATATTACATAAACCCCTGCCACTCTAGTGAGAATGGAAAGGTTGCAGAATTTGGGTCGAGGTAATCTGTGTTCCGTACTGTTACCTTTATTCGTGAAATATCACGTAAATATCTCGGATAATAGAAGACTTCATTTTGGAGGTTTCTCCTTGCGTCGTGCATATATTATTCCTCGTAGTTTTTTTTTTTTTTTTTTTTTTTCATCTCACTGGTTTTGGCCTCATAATGTTAATAGAATAAATGAAACCTATAATATTCTTTATTCCCATTTGAGAATAGGAAAAGTCTTCCCAACACCAGAAATAAATGTCCTTGGAAAAACAAAAATAACAAAAAACCTGTGTATTTATATCTTTTTATGATTATACGGTTATTAATTAAACGGGTACAAAACGGGTACCAAACTCCGTATGCGATTGCAAATTTTTATACAACAAAACGGATTGCTTCTTAAAAATACTGAAATGGAAATAGTCTACCGTAGTAAAACCATTTATAACTAATAGACGTCGTACTTAGTAATAATACCTGTTTAAATAGAAAAAAAAATTCACTTGAACTGCTTTCAGCAAGTAGTGATTCTGTCGGCTTCCAGCTCTTTATCGAAGCCGAGGCACAAATTTCTTGTGAATAAAATAACCATTTTCACCTTTTCCTTCTTCTTCTTCTTCTTGCCTAAGGCGACCGCCTGGTCACCAGCCTCTCCTTCCGCCAAAAAGAGAATTTTATCCATTAATATATTCTAAGAAACGAGGCACCGAGGACATCTATTGGTGTTTATAAGAAACGCTAGAAGTTTGGGAATGATTGCATTTTGCTTATTCGGGGAGTAAGACTACAAACTACTTTGTTGTTGTTGTTGATCTTGTTGGGCGGGTTAGGAAAGGTCGGTGGAAGAACCTAAAAAAGTCTGAAAAAGGTGTTGCGCGTCGAGTTAAAGATATAGAATTTCAGAACAGGGTATTGATGATTTATCTATTGGAATGAAAATGTAAGAAATAAATAATGTGCATGTTAAACAGTGCAGAACAATTATTTATTTCTAATAAAATATAGCTTATTTCTTTTAATTTTCGTTGGTGAAACAACTTTCTATTTGACCGTAGATTTTAGCACACACCGCCTAGTTTGTCATATTGATGAAAGGTTTTGATGTATATGTGATTGATGAATTTACAATATGACCTGCAAAATCTAGTCTGCTAAAGTATTTGAAATGAATCATATTTAGATAACACTTTCAATTTGAAATCTACAAATGCAAAACTAATATTACGGTACGAATGAATGAAGAACAGCTGAGAAAATTAAATTAGCAGAATAAAAGGACATCATTGGCTTATAATACAAACCTTTCCTCAGCTAGCTAAACAGCGCCGGAAGTAACGCATCACCTTCCATTTCGCTCTCTAGATTTTTGGGTATCGACGCTGATGTATAATATCAGAAATGCAATGCAAATATTTACCAGATGATTCATCCCTAATCTGCATTAACATCAATTACCAGTTTCTCCGGTCAGACGGAATTCAGCATTAATAAATCTGTTTATACTAATGTGAGTCCCATGTTATGTTGTGCAGTTTTTCATGGCCATAGAAATTAATAGAGCATTCGGGTTTTCGCTTGGAGAAGGTTACATGATGCATTCGCTGTTATGGAAACAAATAAATAAAACAGTTCAAAAAGCGCTGAAGAAACTCCTCTATACAATGTGTAATGCTGTATAAAACCATCAGCTCACCAGATACGGTAGAGTGATGGTGCATCCCATGCCTCCTGAAAGAGCGGTCAGATGCACGAGCCGTGGATTTACTTTAACCTTAAATAAAATAAAACTACCAAGGTTAGAGGGTTGCAATGTTGTATGTTCGATGATTGGAGGGTGGATAATCACTATACCAATTTGCAGCCCTCTAGCCTCAGTAGTTTTCTTAGAACTGAGGGCGGACAGGAAAAGTGCGGACGTACAGACAAAGTCGGTACAGTAGTTTTGTTTTACAGGAAGACTAAAAAAAGGTACTGTATGCCATTTAAACAACCGTTAAATGAATATGATGTGGAAAAGGCAACTTTATAGAATCAGGGGGAAATGATGAAATTCTTATTATATGTATCGAGAAAGACATAACTGGGATGGACTATAGTTGTGGCGAAAATCATATACCTGTCACTTCACGTCGGTGAAGAGAAGATATTAAAATAATAATGCTACAATCAGTATTTGTTTAATGACTTAAAAATGGAAATCAAACCTCATTGGACAAGAGAGGATCTATAATCTTCTGAAGCAGAGAACAGAGCTTAGTGAATCATTTTCAAGCAAACGGAAGGCATTAATAACAATTCATGTTAATTGCATCACATCCGAAGGGAAATGATTTATAAGCAGAGATGCAGAGACTTTTACTGATTGTTCCATTAACAAACTTTACCGTTAAAGCTCATTATTATTTTCATATTACTGCTTCTAGCAGCCTTGGAACATTTGCTATTCCAGCTCACTGAACGGAAAAGTCTCGACTTTTTCCTTTGTAAAAGAGATAGAGGAAGGTAATATTACTAGACAAACCAGACACAAAGAACGAGTAATATTTACAAGGAGTTCCGGTGTGCTTAGGTGGCCTTGGAGTCTTTCTTATATCGAGTTTGGTCATATGTCTTTGCGCGCGCGCGGGCGTGTGTGTGTGTGAGTGTGTGTGTGTGTGTGAGTGTGTTAAGGAAAGTGGGCCACTGATTACCGAGAAGAAAGTCGATGCGTTCTTTAATTCCAGGCAAACCCAACCAATCTATATATTTTTCAATTTGCTCTATCCTTCCTCATTTAGTTGCTTTGGGCCTAATTAAGGTATATACATATATCATCACAACACCCTAAATCGATTTTAACCCCCTAAAAATTAGATTACCACATTAGTAGTCATTGGGCTCTTAAGGGGTTACCTTGTGCTTACTTTTACATTATTGCCTTATAACTAGTTGGTAAATGAAAAGAAAATATTACTTGCAGATTTTTAATGAATATATATACCAGTAATGCAAAATAAAAATTCTTTATTATCAAAACTATTATATATTAACAAAGCTTAGGAACATTACTTCTCATGATGCTTCTTAAAATAGTTTCAAATGGAATTATTTCTTGCACTTTTACACTAGATTATACAGTAAAAAAAAAAAAGCATAGTAATAATCTTGTCAAGAAATATAAGAAACAAAGCGCCTCTATATTAGTAAAGCAAAGATAAATTACTTTCCATGATACTTCTGAAATCAAATTTTCAAATGCAATGACTTTTTACACTGGATTCTGCAGTTTTTCTTACAAAGAAAACAGCTTCGAATTGGGCACTTCTCTGGATGGTGATTGACATTGCCCGTTCTAAAGTCAAATGGAATAGTAAATGATCGACCAGGTAATGGTCCGTCCCTCGGCCTTGGACTTGACCTGGCTTGCAATCATCACAGTCACCAAACTTCTTCGGAAATCCTTCCGTTTCATCCCACTGTCGGTGCATTTACTAATAGATTCCATTACCATTTTTTCCCTTGAATTCTTGGCCTCAAATCTGATAGTGACCTGTCCACGAGGTCAACTCCTCCCATTGTTTTATTATAATATGCAATGACATGGCTGCGAAATCATTATATGTCCTTTCTTCTTTTCATAGCGCTTTACTTGTTTTACCGGTTCTGTTTCACAAGTATTGCTACACATTGTGACTACAGAATTATCATTCCATCTCGCTATTTCTACATTTCCATCAGATCTGAAATCATATGTGCCCCTTATGTTCTTCTTTATTTCAGCGACACTTTTCACTGGGTATCCTTTCAAACGATTGTCTCTTACAGTTCCAGTTGCTCTATACCTAAGCTCTTTCAAGTCTGAAATAAGGTCGTAGGATGTGAAAAAACTGATCAAAAACTATATGGTGAGAAGCCTGGATATCACAAATTTGTAGACAGTCCATTACAACACGTGTTCCAAGTGGGGTATCCTTGCAGTGATTTTCATTTCCTACTTCATAAATTGAAACTTTATATGGCATTCGACATGAACTTGCCATAACTCAGCATGTGCAGCCAAATCTAATTGGCTTTCCTCTGATGTACTGTTTACATGAATGCTTTCCAAAATAAGGTATCATGGACTCTCAATGCTTAGATGTTCTTGTAGTACACCAAAATTGTTCAAGACTTCGTATAAAGGAGTAACTTTGGCTATTTTATTTGACCCAAGAGAATGGTTATCTGCCATATGCAGAACTTGTTTTAGCTGCTGAAAACGATTTCGACTCATGATTTCACAAAATGCAATACAAGATGGATCAGGTGCTCTACTCCAATATTCTCTCTCACTAGGTCGAATGTTATAACCAGACATGAATAGGAGTCCCTGAAACCTGTACATCTCTTCATCCGTTATTTGAAATTCTGGCATATTTTTGTCTCTTTTAGCATACCGATTTGTCTCACATACCAAATGTTTCAACATATTGCTGAAAACGTTTCCAAAAATAACCCATTCAGATGCACCAGGAAGCTCTGGGCATTTTTCGAAAAGAACTTGCTTTACATCTTTTTCTTTGTCACAAATGAGATCAGGCTGTGGGATAATATAGTTATGCTTCCATTTTCGTACATCTCTCCTCTTCTTTTTACCTGGCCATTTTCAACAATGATTATTTATCAACTTTTCAATACACGACGGAGCACATTTAATATAAGGAAAATGGTTTTGCTCATATGACAAAAATCTCAGCTTAGGCC
>NC_061109.1:5844608-5852108 GCF_015104395.2 Macrobrachium nipponense
GAACTGAATTTGTAAGATTAATCGCAGCAGGTGACCAATATTAATCACTGCTACGCATGTTGCTTATATAATAGAGAACACAAATGGCGTCGTGATTGATCTTGCCCTAAAATCCCTCCCTCTGTTCTCGTGAGGATTAATAGAGGGTCGAGATAAATGAAGGTGAATAAGCTTTCAATATGAGAGAGAGAGAGAGAGAGAGAGAGAGAGAGAGAGAGAGAGAGAGAGAGAAAGAATCGTATAGTTATATTGATATTGGTCGGACTCATGCAGTGTACAGTCACTCGTATAAGATCATGGATGTCCGGGTGTTTTAGAGATGTTTCCATTTCCCCCCTCTCTGGATGACAAGTGTCTCGGGGTGCGAAACTGGCCAAATGTTGAACTACCTAACTCTGCTGTAGAAAGTTTCGGTGTGAGCCCGTCTTACTTCACCTGGGTCTCCCTCTGTCGTAGCTAGGGAAAGTGTGTTTTTTCTGCTTCTTACACCTTTCTTTCTCTTTGACTTGAAGTAGGCGCGTGATGGTTTGTGTGTTCTTTTTTAACATTGTATGTGTATTTTCTAGTTCATCAAGAAAGCTTTTTGGGGACTTCTGTTTGAGTTATATGTGGTTTTGTCAATTAATATTCATTGTTAAGCTTCAGTCGATGTTTTTTGTATCCCCCTTCGAGAGTTGATTTACTCGGTGAATTTTGTGTCACGGCTGGTTCTTGCCTGTTTTTTTTTTTTTTTTTTTTTGCACTGAGCCAGCCTAGAAAAAGGACCCTAAATGAATTTTAAGAAATCTGTTTCTGGCTGTGGAGAACAAAATCTAAAGTTCATTACATATTTTGGCGACCTTGCCAGAAAGGGGTTGGATAGAATAAAGCTTTATGCCTGGAGACATCCATGAACTTATATACGTGACTATATGTAGGTCAACAGAAGCATACTGGGATTTGAACCCAGGTCATCCAGTTTTGAATTAAACCTATTACCAGTAGCTAGGACTTGCTTCACACAGAGACAAAACACAATTGCAGCACACGATCAGTTTAATGCCACATTGAGGGCTTTGCTTTGAAATGCACAGTAGTTAATTTGTAATGCAATAGTGGGCCATGCTTGGGGTAACCATTTATTTGAGATGTGAAAAGGGAACATCTGTATAAATTAACAAGTACGTATGTGCTGTGCGTAAGCATAATCCCTAATATAATAATATATTAATATATCATATATCATAATATATATTATTATTATATAATATAATATAAGTCTATTATATATATATCTACACAACACACACACATCATATATCTATATATAATATATATATATAATATATAATATATTATATATATATATTATATATATATATACCCATATCTAGCTATATAAATATTAATATATAAATATATAATACTATAATATATAATATAACTATATATATAATATATATATTACCATACATATCTAATATATATATATATAATATATATATATTATATATATATATAATATATATATATATCTAAAATAGTAAAGCTATACACACACACACACACACACACACTATATAATTTATATATATATATATATATAATATATATATATATAAGATATATATATTATTCACAGAGAGAGAGATGAGAGAGAGAGAACGATTGAGAGAGAGAGAATGAGAGAGAGAGAGAGAGAGATAATTTACAGCCGCTTGATCTTTTCATCCTGAGTTCTGACATATGAGATTTATTCTTTTTAAGAACATTATTTTACAGGTAAAAAATGCTCACAAGTTTCTTCGGAGCAATCAAGTTTTCTGTACAACGTATAATGCTGTATAAAACCATCATCAGCTCTTACCGGCAGCACTTCAGTTCCTTCCGAGATACGGTAGAGTGAGGGTTCGTCCTATGCCTCCAGAAAGCGTGTCAGATGCACGATGCATGGCTAAAATTAACCTTAAACAAAATAAAAAATACTAAGGATAGAGAGTTGCAATTTGGCAGGTTGGATGATTGGAGGGTGGATGATCAACATAACGATTTGCAGCCTTCTAACCTCAGTAGAATTTTAGATATGAGGGCACCAGGACGAACAGACAAAGACGGCACAATAGTTTTCTTTTATAGAACCCTAAAAGTAATTATGTTAACTATTTTCTGTTTTGTTAGAATTAATGACTTTTCATTAGTGTACTTCTATGTGGATTTCACAACAGCACACTAGAAAATATTGTATCACTGGTGATATTTTATTCCATTCTCAAATATGATATCGACGATCATAGTAAAATATTTATATACTGATTCATCATGAATTTTGTCACGGATATTGGCAATATGTTAAGGTATTTGTTATTCATCTCCCCTTCCCTCAGCCGAAGGGTAGGAATGTGTGTGTGTGTGTGTGTGTGTGTAACTACACACGCAAATGCTGGGGGAAATCTAAAGCATTTTTTGTCTCCTTTGGGTAATAATTTTTTAAAATCTTTTATGCAGTAAATTATGGCAAAGCCACGCACACACAATGAAATTACAGTAAAAGTAAAAATGAGAATAGCGAAAACAATTAATACAATAAAAGATAGGAATATGTTCGTGCGCATGTTTGTTGTATCAGTCATCTTTCTCTCTCTCTCTCTCTCTCTCTCTCTCTCTCTCTCTCTCTCTCTGTCGTGACTGATTATTTTATAACAGGTTGCAGCACTGTGATATCCTTTAATAAATTGTGGCATAAATCTAAAAACTAAAGATTTAAAAAAATGTTCTGACGAAATCAAAGCCCAGCATACCCATCTCTACCACCCGTCCCCCACACACCCCACCCGGCGCCCTACGGATTTCCCCACCCACCCCCTCCCATCTGGGGGGAACTCCTTCCAAGGCCCGCCCACCATCAAAAAAAACTGTTTCTATGTGTGTATATATGTGTGCATATTTGTGTTTCTGTGTATTTGTGCGTATACTTATATAATATTATTTTGCTAAATATTTTATATATTTTTTTTCCGGACACGTTCCCCTGATTAGATCATGTATTTTGGTGTAAATGAATTAAGGGATCTATCTGATAACCTGAAATGTCAGACGATGCAAGCTTTCCAATGATAGTGCAGATTGAATACCATAAGCTTTGACGGCATTATGTCGAAGATTGCACTCAGCTTCTGTAGTTTAACTACTTAACTATCTATATCTCGTTGGCTGAATCGGCAGCATCACTGAAATCCTGATTTTTCCTCTGTGCACTGGTTCGAATCCACGAGAAGACGAAATTATTATCAACTAAAAAAACTTCCCTTCGGTTAACATATATGAAATATATTAATTCCGAGGTAGAGCTAATTGGATATTTTAGAACATTTATAGCTTAATGCATGTCTATGAATCAGAGAGAGAGAGAGAGAGAGAGAGAGAGAGAGAGAGAGAGAGGTCTACTCTGAGAGCCATCTAAAGCCAAGCAGTTTAGTAACGCAAGATGTAACTTAGTAGAAACGCCTAAAATAATTATCAAGATATCAAGATGCTTAACAATGTCCTGATATGAGCAAATCAGTGTCAACAGCCAATCCTGTCTAAAGATCAGCTTCCACTGTAGTATTTGGAGATGGAACTCTATTATGAGGTCATATGAAAAAAGATATATATATATACATATATATATATATATAATATATATATATATATATATATATATATATATATATATATATATATATATATATATATACTTAGCTTTGACCGAAAGCCAGGAACGGGTTGTTCATCAGATGGAATAGTCTACGTGAATCATTTTAAAATATGCATTGAATCGAATGCTAACAACAAACTTACATGATAAGATTTTGATTTGACCTTTTTAATGAATCTTGAGGGAACATCATGAAGTCAGATTACTTTCGTATATCATGAGAAAAAATTAGTTCTTTTTATGGGGAGTCCAAGTAAGATGGGTATGACTGCAAGAATCTAGATTGTTGAAGTTTTATACTATTCTGTATTTGTCTATCTAAGTTTATTAGTCGATGTCTTATTGCAATCGTTCAATCTCTCTACTCCAGCAGCTTTTCCCTATTCAGAGGAAAAATAACTCATATTTAACCAGTCCCTTCTTCACAACTACCTCACCATATAATCAATACCTATTGTCTCACTAGTTTTCAGCGAAGATGAAATTAGTAACAAAATAATGTATCAAATATTGGTAAGGCTGCCGATGCTTAATCTGGCTTTGCATTTACATATGTTTATTATTATAGTATGCAGCTTACAAAGGTCCTGAAATGAAGGAGAAAATAAATCTACCTGGTATATTTATAAAATGAAAAGAAATTAAAGAAAAATTGTTGTCTTGTTACTAAAAACTGTGTAAAAGGTCAATAGCATTTCAGAGACATTGCATTGGAAACGACATGACAAGGATATTTGAAATTACTATTGCTAAAAGCTCAATTTATTTCCTTGGCCAGAGAAATGGCAGAAAATTGATTCGTCATTGACTTTGCGAAACGCTTATTCAATAGAATAATAGATATCTCTGCGCATCAAGAGAGATTTTGGTGCGGTCTATATATATTTGATGGTCTCTCCCATTCCATTAGGCGTTTTATGACTCTGGCGCCCTCTTTTTTGGCGACGCCATAATGAGGGCCTCCTCTGCTATTGGCATTTACATATTTCCGCCTCCCGCAGTTATTGCATTCTCTAATCTCCTGTCGATGTCTTTTCGTTTTCTTTCTATTGCTTTTATTTGCATATAAACGGTTTCCTCTGCGATTTTCGAAATCAGCGTTGATTTGTTTGGCCCAAAGTATATCTTAGTTTAACCAGACCACTAAGCTGATTAACAGGTCTCCTAGGGCTGGCCCGAAGGATTAGATATTTTTACGTGGCTAGGAACCCGTTGGCCACCTAGCAACGGGACCTACAGCTTATTGTGGGGTCCGAACCACATTATATCGAGAAATGAATTTCTATCACCAGAAATAAATTCCCCTGATTCCGCGTTGGCCGAGCCGAAAATTGAACATCGGTCTTTTGGTCCAATTTGGCGTGAGAATTGTTTCCCACATGAATAATTTTTGTAGAGTTCTTCGAATCTTTTTCCTCTTCCTGAATAGGGTTTTTTTTTTTTTTTTACCTGACATAATGACCCTAGAAGAGCCTAAAGATTTCTCTGCCTCACTTACGAAGCTTTACTGTCTGTCTAGGTCTACATATCAATGCACACCGCTCTTACCGCATTCTTATTTGATTATATGATATATTTATCGCCTTTTAATCAAAACATATTTTGGAACAGTATACGACTTGATTCTGGCAATGGTTTACATTTCAACATATCGCCTCTTTTATCATGCTTTGACAAAAATAAAATAGATAATAACATAGATAAATAAATGCAAGTAAATAATTAGAAGGTCTCTTTCTTTAGTGCATGATCAGTCGTGGGGTTAGAAACGTTAGGTTGCGCAAAGCCTAAATGAAAAATCTGAATCTATACAATCTATGAGTCGGTTGAGAAGCTTATCGCAAGTGATGTGTGACGTTTATTCATCACTGCCTTAGAAAGTCCTTACATACGGAGGTTTCTGATTGCCTTTTCCTCGTTCATTTTGTCAGAAAGAAAAATCCTGCATCCTGTCGGAAATAAGAATCAATTAACGTCGGAGGATGTTAGGATTGAGAAAGGACACTCTAGAAATATCTCGTAATGTAAGTTCATTAAAATTGGTTTACCACTGTGGGGTGAGGTCTATTTCATCTAGGCCCTCAGCATTGTGGTTATATCATGGTGTAGATGTTAATCGAACACTCAACTCTCTCTCTCTCTCTCTCTCTCTCTCTCTCTCTCTCTCTCTCTCTCTCTCTCTAAATATATAATTTTTTAAAGAATAAATCTCATATGTCAGAACTCAGGATGAAAAGATCAAGCAGTTGAAATTCTCTCTCTCTCTCTCTCTCTCTCTCTCTCTCTCTCTCTCTCTCTCTCATTCGATCCTTGAATCGAACGAAATCAGAAAGGTAGTGGTGCTAGGACACTAAAAGGCCAATCTGTGTAGCCTGATTTAGTCGATATCAGCATGGCTGCATTGAGAGAGAGAGAGAGAGAGAGAGAGAGAGAGAGAGAGAGAGAGAGAGAGAGAGAGAGAGAGAGAGAGAGAGAGAGAGAGAGAGAATAGACCTCATCCCACCGTGGTAAACAAATTAACAAATTTTAAAACATTTACATTACAAGATCTCTTTCGAGCATCCTTTCTCAGTCCTAATATCCTCCGACGTCTATACTTGATTCTCAGTTCGTGACATGAAGCAGGATCTTTCTAACAAAATGAATGAGGAGGCAATCCGAAACCTCCTATTACGAGGACTTTCTATGGTAGTGATAAATGTTAGGCATCAGTTACGGCAAAGCTTCTGAATTGACTCATAGATCACCACTAACCAATGCCTCGAAACACTTTTGTACTAAGGGTGTTCACGTGTATATCTTTTCTGTTTTCTTTTTTAATTTTTTTTTTGTAACAAAACAGGTAATGTTGTTTTAAACTTGAAATTAACATTATATTTGATTCCAGGTTAATAAAAGTAGAAGATGGATGATAATATGAGTATATTAAGTACCTCGATACTGCAAAAGGATATTACGAGATTTTAAAAGTTCCTTATTAGGATGGAAAACAAAGTATAATGTGATTATAGTGCGTTATTCTCATTGTTGTATTAAACTGGAATAGTGTTATTCTATTAAGATGGTCTGTTGCCACCAGTGGTTCTTGTCCTAGAGCGACGCGGAGAAAAAAACTGTGACATATATTACGTTGGTCATTAGAAAAAATTAAATTTAAATGTAAAATTTAACTCTTTAAACACACAGTCCAAAGAAGAGCATTCGTAGCTGCGAGCTCGGTTAATAGCCAGAAATATCAAGAACATCACCACACAGAAAACTTATTAGCATTCTACTTACATCCTTATGCAAAAGGAATCCTAACTGTCTAGAATAAACCCCGTACTCCAAAATGCCACAAAATTCAAAATAATCTCCAATAGCCTAATAAAAAATATAAAGAGTCAGGCCCAACAAGCTCGTGAAGTAGTTAATACCCATAAAGATGGCAGAGTGCTCCCCAAGATACTAAAGGGCTTTTTGACCCTGGTTTTTTTCATAGTAACCTAGTTATTCATAAGATAAGGAATTCTCTGCACCCTGCTGTCATCAGAGCTAACATACCTAGAGAAGATTCTTACACATTTACTTTATTCCTGACCTGTACAGAATTAGCTTTTTCAGTACACGTATGAAGGAAACATGAGTTAATGTATTTATTGCGTGCGTGTGTTTCAGTGTAAAAGAATAGACCTTTGTACAGTTTCTAGTTTCATTTCCTTTCATTCATCACCACAGTTCTTGGCCTCTAGTCTAGACCTGGTACAATATTTTGGGCCAGCCCTATGAGAGCTGATAGTCGGCTCAGTGGTCTGGTTAAACAATGTGAACCTATTTTTGATAAC
>NC_061109.1:5864608-5869608 GCF_015104395.2 Macrobrachium nipponense
ACTCTTTAGTTATGAAACAAGAAAAAAAAGTTTTTGGTCATCATTATATTCAATAAGAGATGGCATTCAAACAACATAATACTGTCATTCCTTAAATAAAGAAAAAAAATATATTATAACATTAAATGAAAGACTTCTCTCAATTCTTCTTATAGCTGTCGATGTTCATCATGCTATAGGTCGTCAACGGAATTTTGGGCTGGTGCGATGGCCTGTTCCCGACCTACGAGACACACTTGAATAACTATTGCCGACCGCCTCCCCCCGCCCGCCCCACCCCCCCCCCCCCCCCCCTGTCCCCCAACCCCCCCATGCCCCCTCTGTCCCTGATCCCCCCCGCCGCCTTGGTAAACAGCCCGAAATTCCGTTGACGACCTGCACCATGATGAACACATTTGACAGCTGCTCAGTAATACCAGTCATAAGAAGAATGAAGAGAATTTTGTATAAAATCAATTCTGTAAAATCCGCCTTTAGTTTTAATCAAAAATGTTTGAAAGAAGGTCTGTTTCCAGCATTAAATAAAGACATAATACAGGATAACGCATGTGTAACTGCTATAAAATAAGGTAAGATATGCGCCAAAGTTTCTTCGGCGCAACTAAGTTTTCTGTACAGAGTATAATGCTGTATGAAGCTTTCAGCAATGGCCCATGAAACTCTCAGCCGCGGCCAATGGAGCTTTCATCCACGGTCTGGTATTGGCACTTATAGCAATGACAGACGCACGATCATGGCTAACTTTAAACCATAAATAAAAATGAAAAGTACTGAGGCTAGAAGGCTGCAATTTGGTATGCTTGGTGATTGGAGGCTGGGTGATCACCCTACCAATTTGAAGCCCTCTAGCCTCTGAAACTTACAAGATCTGAGGGCGGACAGAAAAAGTGCAGACGGACAGACGAATAGACATCGCAATAGTTTTCTTTTGCAGAAGACTAATCTCACCCCCTCTCTTAGAGTAACTGAAAGATACCACCTGAAGTATTGACAAGTTCTTGTGACCTAAAACCACTGTAATGTGTCATAAAAGATTGTGTGTGTGTGTGTGTGTGTGTGTGTGTGTGCTTTTGCGTCGGTTAAAGAAAAAATATAAATTCATTCATGAAATGATGCAACTGAGTAAATAATTCTGCGAAAGTCTTATCATATAATGAAAGTTTTATCTTATAAAGGCGGATAATACGAGAGGCTTAATACTTAAAACCAGCATTTAACGAGAGCTTTAAATTTGAACAGATTATTGCTTATTCCTTTCTTGATATTTTTTTAGTTTTAAACATGTATTTGTTTCAATAATAATAATAATAATAATAATAATAATAATAATAATAATAATAATAATAATAATAATAATAATAATAATAATAATAATAATATTATTATAGTTATTATTATTATTATTATTATTAGTTATTATATTATTATTAATCTCAGTCATCCTATTCGACTAGGCGGTTCCGGGTTGCATCCTGCCTCCTTAGGAGCCCATTGCTTTTCTCACAATATGCGCTGTTTCTAATAGCACACTCTTTTGCTTGAGTCCTGGAGCTACTTTGGCATTTAGTTATTATTATTATTATTAATTAACATGACTTTTAATACCTATTGCCATCATTAACAGTGAATGCCTTCAAAAGTTGGGATAGAGATGCTTCACTGAGTACTGTTTCCCAGACAGGGAAAAGTTACGCCAGCAAAAGAATGCTGAGATTTGTAAGACGACCAGTTCCTAAAGGAAAGGGGGGAGTTATTAGAGTGCCACTGGCTTTTTCCTAGTTAAGAATATTGGAAAGTTAAGTGCCAGCGTTTCATCGGGGAGCAAATTCCCGAGATGCATAATAGTATTGCTCCAGCTCGGTATTTTGCAATGCCCCTAGGTTAGGTTAGTTCTAAATAGCACAGTGAGCTATTATTTTCAAGAAGATTCTATGGTTAGTTTATAAGATATGGCGTCCTGCTTTTTCCAGGGAAGGTTCCAGTATTTGGTTCCAGTTCTGGAGTAAGCACTGGCGACCGCGATACTCTGCTCTCCGGAACTGGGGTAAGAAGTTGAGAGCAATAGATTCAATTTAAAATGCTGCCTATGCATTGATTTGCTTTCCCTGAATTCTTTTTATTTATTTATTTATTGAAACGTGTTGTAGCATTGTCTTTTTCTGTTTTCCGAAACACACATCTCATTGCCTTTCTCCGAAGGGATTTTAACGTTCCATGAAAAAGCACGCATTGCATTTGTGAGTTAAGAGGCAAAAGTATTAATTCCTTATTAAATTGGATGTGTTACTCTTTGGAAGGCTTTTCACACACAGCATAGCCCCGCTAATGCTATACCGAGTTTTAACTCTTTAAGCAACTTACAAATGGGGTCCATGAATTGGTTTAATCCGGGGTCCATCCCAGGAGAGTCCTTTCGGTATCGAAGCTGATAATTCACATTTATCTCTTGCAAAGACATGGTATATCCACCCTTGGAATTGAATTGAACTGAATATGGAATTTACTCCTAAGACCAAGCACTGGAACTTATGAGGTCATTCAACACTGAAACTTAAATTGAGAGTAAAACGTATCAATTGTTAGGAGAGGCTGGTAAGTTACATGACAGAAAGAGAATATGAAAGGAGGTGCAGTAAAAGGAACGAAAGGGGTTCCAGCTAGGGGCCGAAGGCACGCTGCAAAGAACCTTAAATATAATGCCTACAGTGCGCCGCATGAGGTGCACTGATGGCACTACCGCCGTACGGGGGGCAGACCTTTGAATCTTGTGTATGTATGCTTGCCGTGTCAGATTCTGCCGAAACAGCGAATGCAGTATACAAGATGTGATGGAGACTTTCCAGAAGGCTGGGAAAAATCAAGTCGAGTTTTTAAACGATTTCAATAAAAGATAAGGCAAAAGGCATCATGAGAGCAAATATGAAGACTGATAGATAGGTCATCCATCATAATTATTTTCTGGATAATTATAATATCCCAGTCGAAGAAAAGTTCGAGGAATGATTGTTCTCGGATATTGGCATGGCTTGGTTGTCCCAGTTGCAATACAGTCCTTTTCAGTACTTATCCTTTTTGTTAAAAACAATTCTTGCCACGAAATATTGCTGCCAGTTACATTTTTTCTTGGCTTGGGCCAGGAGTTTAAATAAAGCGAAGTATTAAAACGGAACTTATAGACATTAAACATATGGAGCTTTAGGTGTTAGCAGTATTGGCCAGTTTAAATAAGGCTGCTTATTAAATAACCTGTTTAGCAACAATGATTGTTATAGTAGATTCACATCAACCGTGCATTTGATGTCTAGGCCAGTCCCTTATGACGCTCCTGATTGGCTGATGCTAAGCCAATCACCGGGCTGGAAACTCTCAGTCTGTTTCGAGAGTTCACATGGGAAGGATCTATGTTCCACCTCTCCTGAGGGATGCGTTTGAAAGATGTATCCTTCATGAGAGGTGGAACATAGATCTTACTCATGTGAACTCTCTCGAGAGACTGAGAGTTTCAAGCCCTGTGATTGGCTTATCTACAGCCAATGAGGAGCGTCGTAAGGGACGGCCCCGACATCAAATGCACGGTTGATGTGAATCTACTAAAGCTGCTCTTTAAGACGTAACTTTGATATTACTTTCATTGAAAGTTATCAAGTAACGCTCCTAGACGAAGAAACAGTATAGTATAACTACTTTTGTTCTTGTTGATGTTGTTGTTATTGTTGTTTTTCTTCTTGTTGTTGTTCTTGCTGTTGTTGTTCTTGTTGGGGGATAGGAAAGCCCTATGGGAAGCCTAAAATGGTCTGAAAAAAATTGTTTCGCGCCGAGTTAAAGGTACAGGAATTTTAGGATAGGATATTCATGATTTATTTATTAGAATGAAAATGTAAAAAAATGAATAATGTGTATTTTAAACAGCACAGAACAATTAGTTTTTATAAAATATAGCGTTTATTTATTTTAATTTTCGTTGGTGAAACGACGTGCTCTTTGATTTTAGAATTTAGCACGCTCCCAGGGTAAGCTGGAGATTGGATCACGCCTTGCTTATTTTGAGTTTTCGAGATAGATGTCCTTTCCATATATATCTATCGCTAGAACTCAAAGGAGAAATGTCGATTAAAATCACAAGTTAAGAAATAACGTTAATACAAGGAGGCTAGAATGACTAGTTATAGATGTTCAAATGTATGATACTGTTTCTTCTCTTAGGAGAGATACTTGATAACTTCCAATAAAAGTAATATCAAAATTACGTATGAAAAATCACGAAAAAGTACCATATGGTTAATGTCTATACTTTGCCTTATTTCATCTCCTGGCCCAAGCAATATTTGGGCAAATTTATTTTTCACAAAAGAATAAATGAATAAATAAATAGATAAATAACTAAATAAATAAATAAATAAATAAATAAATAAATAAGTAAATAGATAAATAAATAAATAAAAATAAAAGTACTAGAAACGAGTGTATAGCAATGGGGACAAACAAGCAGCTTCGAGACAATACGTATTTTGCCGAAGTTAGTCCTTAGAAAACAAATTTTCGATCAACCAGCATAAAAAAATATGTTTTCAGTCAACCAGGATAGAAAAAAATTTCAATCAATCAGGATATAAAAATAGGCATTTTTAATCAACCGGAATAAAAAATACGTGTTTTCAATCAACCAGGATAAAAAATACATATTTTTAATCAACCATGTTAAAAACGATAGACTTTTTCAATCAACCAGGATAAAAAAACGTGTTTTTAATCACCCAGACCAACAAATACGTATCTTTAATCAACCAGGATATAAAATGCGTATTTTTAATAAGCCAGGGTAATAAAATACTCATTTTTTCAATCAACCAGGATTAAAAACATTTTTAATCAACAGGGATAAATAAACACGTATTTTTAATCAACCAGGATAAATATTTTTATCGACAAGGATTAGAATACGAATTTTTATTCTACCAGTATAAAAACCCATATTTTACCAAAAAGGAAAAGGATACGTA
>NC_061109.1:5872108-5896872 GCF_015104395.2 Macrobrachium nipponense
TACTTTGTTAGGGTTAGCTTTCAGTATTAGGAGTCCTTGTGAGCTGTTATTTGCTCCTTGTATTTTGTATATTTAATGTTAAGGTTCTCACAAGGCTTATTAGTGTTAAGTTAAGTGTATTTTGTAATTAAATATGTAATTTTGTTCTGGTGTTTTGTGTCCACATTCCTCATACCCTGTGTACTTTCTTACTGCTACGATCCCTGTGATTATTGAAATATAAAGACCTGTATTACGGCCAAAGGGGGTCGTAACAATTTGGCGACCGTGACAGGATTGTACGCAGGTGTGCACAGAGTTTGGGTTTGTGGAGCAAACTCTGGGATAGTTGCAATATTTAATTTGGTTTTGTTGCTTGCCTTACTTTCCCCCCTTGTAGGTAATTCACTATGGAAGACTTTGTTTTGACCCAGCCGAATTTTTGGGCTCTGTTGACTGCTTAAAATATCTTGCCATATTAAGTAAGGAGCATTTGAGGAGTTGTGCTCGTTGGTTAACTATTTCTTTTAGAGCCCACGGACACTAAGGCTCAGTTGTTGTTGTCTGTTAAGGCGATGGTGGCTCGTGGTATAGCTGAGGGTGAGGATTTGGCTAGGGATATATTAGTGGAACTTCTGGAGAAGATAATTCTGTTGATGAAGAGGTCAGTGTTAATCCTGGGCTGTCACTATTTGAGGACCACCCTCGTACTGGTGTTATGTATAATGGTCCAGCTAATTTAACAGTAAAAACTAAAGTTTCTAATAACCCCTTGTAGAGGTACAGCCAGAGCCAGTACAGTCTGTGGTGAATCCTGAAAATAAAAGAGGACCTTAGTATAATTGTAAAAGAATAGAATTATTGAAGGTACAATTCGAAGAGAATGAGCTTGGGCGAGGCGCCATGAGTTGGAAACTGGCTAGAATTAACGTTAGACTTGGCTAGTTGCGAGCTAACCCTGACTTTAAACAGTACTCCCACCGGTTCTTCCGATAGGTTTAACATGAGTGCGGCATTAAAGGTTGGTGCCTGTGTTTGATGAGGGTAACGTGCCTGAGTTCTTTAAGGCTTTTGAGCGGGTGGCCACTAGGTTGTCTTGGCCCACTGAGATGTGGACTGTATTAATTCAATGCAGGTTAGTAGGTAAGGCCATTCGCCAATATAATGCTTTGGAAGAGAGTGTAGCCAGAGATTACTATAAAGTTAAGGCATTAATTCTCAAGGCGTATGACTTGGTCCCTGAAGCTTATCGCCTGAAATTTAGGAATTCTATGAAGCCTAATACTATGTCGTATGTGGAGTATGCCCGTCTTTAAGGAGGAGCAGTTTGACGACTGGGTAAAGAGTCGCCAGGTGGTCTCCTTCTCCTCCTTGAGGAGCTGATGCTACTTGAGGAGTTTAAGAAAACTTGTAGTAAAGAACTTAGAATTCACCTAGTAGGATGGTATAAAAGCATATAACATAAGTAAAGCTGCTCAGATAGTGATGAGTTTGTGTAACTTACACCGTGTAGGTAGTAGTAGTTTTGGCTCATCAGTCGTTTAAATCCCAGCCTGCCAGGCCAAACAATAATAATTGGAGATCCAATAACCCCTTTAAAACAAAGGTTGAAGCTAGCCAGGGAAATAACCCGAGTGGAAGGAACACACGAGTGTTTCCAGAGTAATAAACAAAAGTTCCAGTAATGTTGGTAGAGCTAGGGGAACTTGTTTTTGGGGTGCCACGAGCAGGGTCACTTTCAAGCTCGGTGTCCTGCCCAGAGGAGGTATCTCCAGCGGAACGGAAGGGGAGTAACAACAATGTCCCCATATCTTTGATTTGCTAATGCCCCTACTTACCCCTAATGCTGAAGTTGAGTGTTACCCCAGGAAACTGAAGGAAGGGTTATGTTTAGTGGTAGTGGAGGTGAAATAAACCAATCGCCTACTAGCTCTCCTTTGTGACTTTTTGACAAATATATTTGGCCTGGCAGTTTGGTGGTTGATAGTAAAGTTTGATATCAGAGTGAACTTCTTAAGGGACACTGGGTCTGCTCGATCATTGGTGTTGTCAAAGGTTTTGAAGGATGTTGGTGAGCATTCTGGAAATTATGTGGTCCTGGGGGGTGGGTTTCCTGATACGTGGTTTCTGCACCTTTGGTGGAGGTAGAGCATTCTTCCCAGGGTATCACAAGGTGACAGAATTGGCAGTGGTAGAAAAGCTCCCCATCCCTGGTATTGACGGCATTTTGGGAAATGATATGTTGGATGCCGAGGTTATGAATTATTCCCAATAGTGTCCGTAACTGCAAGTCCTGTGGCAATTACACTCGAGCTTCTGCAAAGGCTGCTGCCGCCTTACAGAATGAGGATAATTTAAACTTTAGTAGTTTAGAGGTAGAGGTAGAGAGACCCGGGTCTGTAGGTAGTAGTAGTAGTAGTAGTTTTATGAATAAAATATTTATCCTGATTGTGACCGTGTACGCTTTATTGAAGCTCAGAAGGCTGAATTCAATTATGAATTAGGAGGTACGGATGATTTAACAAAACCAAGGTTCTGTGTGATTAGAGGTTTGTTGTATAGAGTTAGTCGTCCTCTGGATCACAGCTTGAACCAAACCTCTCGGGTAGAAAGAAACAGATTGTGGTACCTTCAAAATATCAAAATGATGTCCTTGGTTTAGCTCATGAGGATTCCTTTTCTGGTCATTTTGGAGTTTGCAAAACCCATAGTAGATTGGCAAAGTATTTTTGGTGGCCAGGATTGAAATCCTCGGTGAAGAAATTTGTAGGAAGTTGTGAAACATGTCAAGTAATGGGTAAATCTAATAAAACTATCCTAAAGCCCCTTTGCATCCAATTCCTGCAATTGGGGATCCTTTGTAGAGTTGGTTGTTGATGTGGTTGGCCTTTGCCCCGAACTAAATCTGGATTTACTTATCTTTTGACTATAATGGACAGAGCGTCTAGGTTTCCTGAAGCTTTTCCTATGAGGAAAATTACATCCAAAGTAGTGTTGAGAAATAATAGAATTTTTTTCTGGTATGGGTTGCCTCGTAAAATTCAAAACTGATTGTGGCACTAATTTCACGAGCAAGGTATTTAAGGGTAAATGTGCTGAACTGGCCATTCAGCACATTACCAGTGTACCTTACCACCCAGAGAGTCAGGGTGTAGTGGAAAGGTTCCACCAAACCCTTAAGTCTATTCTAAAAAAGTACTGTTATGAGCAAGGTGAGGATTGGGATAAAGGTCTTCCCTTGCTCTCTTTGCTATACGTAATCATCCCAATTCTTCCACAGGTGTAGCTCCATTTTGAGTTGATTTTTGGACATAAAGTACGTGGGCCTCTAGAAATTTTCCATGAGTTTGCTAGAGGTAGTCATAAGAAAGTATTGATGTGGGCGAGTTCGTTGAGGACCTGAGGAGTAGATATCAGCTGCCTGGAAATTTGCCCAGGATAATTTGGTGTTGCTCAGGCCTCAATGAAGGAAAATTATGATAAGAAGAGTAAGGCCCGTTCGTTTGAGCCTGGTGAGCTTGTTTTGGTTTTGAGCACAGACTCTGACAATTTTCTGGAACCTAGGTATAAGGGGCCTTGGAAGGTACTTCGGAAATTGTCTGATGTCAATTATGAAGTGGAAGCTCCTGGCACCAAACGTAAGTGTCGGATATTCCACATTAATAGATTGAAATCTTACACATTGGTAGACTTGACCCTAGCTATAGTATATGAGCCAGTGTCTCTAGTGTTAGAACCCACGTTAGAAGAACCAGCCGACTTGTTTTGCCAGGTATCTTCAGATGCTCTTACAGTTAATATGCAAAATTTGGAAACTTTAGAAAAGGGTTTTGGAGCATCTGGAGGGTATTCAGAAGGATGACATGATAAAATTAATATCTTCTTTTTCAGACTTATTTCAGGCCTCTCCAGGTAGAACGACCTTGCTCCAACACGATGTTGATGTGGGCAGTGCTTCCCCAGTCAAACAAAGTCCTTATCGACTAAATCCAGAAAAAACGTGATATTGTCGAGAAGGAGATAAAGTATATGTTGGAGCATGATTTAATTAGACCTTCGTTAAGTCCTTGGAGCTCACCTATTGGTACTTGTTAAGAAAGCTGACGGGCAGTTTTCGCATGTGTGGGACTACCGCAAGGTCAATGCTAATACAAAGAATGACTCTTTCCCTTTGCCTCGTATCGAGGACTGTCTTGATCGGATAGGACTGCTAAGTTTATAACTAAATTGGATCTTTTAAAGGGTATTGGCAGGTTCCCCTATCGGATCGAGCTCGTGAGATTTCCGCTTTTGTTACGCCCTTTGGGCGTGTACCTTCCAGCGGTTGATGAACCGAGTTATATGTGGTCTGGAGGGTACAGAAATTTATATAGATGATTTGGTTATTCACAGCAATGACTGGCGGACTCATTTGGTGAGGTTAAAGAAGGTATTTGAGGCCTTGAGAGCCGCTGGTCTTGTTGTAAATTTGAGTAAATGTGAATTTGGTAAAGCCAAGGTGTGTATCTAGGTCACGAGGTTGGTTTGGGTCGGGTTACTCCTAAACAAGCTAACCTCGAGGCTCTATTAAATTTGCAAAGGCCGCGCAATGTTAGGGAGGTCCAGAGAATTTTAGGTATGTTGGGTTATTATAGGCGATTCATCCGGAACTTCTCTGACATTGCTCAGCCCCTTACTCAACTATTGCAGAAGGACAAAAGTTTGTATGGTCTTCTCAATGTGAGGAATCTTTTTTAAAACTGAAAAAACTGTCTTGATGTCTAACCCCATTCTAATGTCTCCTGACTGTCAGAAACCAAAACCGTTATTGTGGCTGTAGATGCCAGTGATGTGGGTATAGGTGGAGTACTTTTTCAAAGACATGAAGATGGAGAAGTGCGTCCAGTATCCTACTTTAGTCGTAAGTTGCTGGATGCTGAGAGAAGGTATTCTAACCATCGAGAAGGAGGCATTAGCTTTAATTCGTACCTTGGTTCATTTCAAACCATATGTTACTAATTTTTCCTTTCCCGTAGAAATTTGGACGGACCATAACCCTTTGGTGTTCATCGAAAGAATGAAAGGTTCTAACCAGAGGATTCTACGTTGGGCTCTTCAGCTGCAGGAGTTTCCTTTAAGTATTAAGCATGTTAAGGGTGTTGACTAAACTGTATTCCTGATGCCCTTTCTAGGATGTAAGTCTGGTTATTTCTCTTCTCACCTCGCCCTTCTCATTTCTCCTTCGGGGTTTGTATTGAAAATTATATTTAAGGTAGTCAATTTTGATCATGTTTAAAATGGTGTATGGATTCGGGCTTTGTCAGTAAGTCTGTTCATTATGTTCCGAGTTTTGCTTCACCTTATTGTTTTTCCCTTTCAGGATATTTTAGGTTAATTTCTCTCTTTTTTTCCCTTGCAGGATGTTTTAGATTAAGTTGTCTATATGGTTATCTTCTAGTATGTAATATGATTGTGGTACTAAAAAAATGTATTCTAGTTGAATAATTTTTTTTTTGAGGGGGAGGAAGGTGTCAAGTTAACGTAATTTATTGATGTTATTTTCTTAGATCAGCCTTGTAATTAGTTTTCAAGTGTTCTCTTATATTTAGTTCAGCAGCTGTATTTTCTTTACGTTAACGTAACGTTCAGTGTTTTTGCTCAGTGATTCCTCCTCTTGTTGTGAATTACCTAACTATCGTGTTAACGATTGTTTTTATTTTGTTTTCGAGTTGGAATGGAAACTGTAGTGCGTGAGTGGAGGCCGGCCAAAAATAGTTCGGGCCTGTATAAGCTTCTGGACGTACGCTCTTTTGTTGGCAGCCTTCCGGAGATTTATCTCACGCCTTTTTGGAGGAATACTCCGACGGACCTCCCTTGGAAGTGGTTTTCCGTAGATGTGCTGAGCCATCTACGGCATATGTGCATTGTGGAGTTGATCACGGCTGTGATAGCGCAGGTTATCGTCACTTGCGACGCCTGTACTCCTGATTCCCGCCGGAGGATTTGGCGGAAGACGTGGTCGTCGCTGCCCGCCACGTAGGAGGCGTTACGCCACCACTGTCCTGTCCGTCTTCAGCTGCTTGTCCAGGAGAGCTAAGGGCTCGTGAGGAGGCGTCGTAGGGAGGCAATTGCCAGGTAAGAGGTGATTATCCTGTGTTGTCCCTCGGAAATTATCTCGACCCCTGGGTCTACCTGGACAATTTGTGGGCTCCCCCGTATAGCTGCTGGGAGTTGAAGCAACTTCAGTGAACTCCTGTGCACTTCGTTATACGCGAGGATTTGCGTATTTAAATATCGATTATATTTGATATATATGTATGTTGTATTGAGTTGTCGGTATTGGGTATTTACTGTCCTCAGAATATTATTTGAATTTAGTTTTAAGTTTAGTACCAACACTGTTAGGTAGGAGATTTAAGGTTTTCCTGTCTTTATTTCTCTAGTCTTCCTTCAATCTTATAATATAGGTTAGTGGGTTTTTTCATTATTGGGCCCGTAGTATTATTTGAGCCTTTGGCATGTTATGTCCTCCTTACTTTGTTAGGGTTAGCTTTCAGTATTAGGAGTCCTTGTGAGCTGTTATTTGCTCCTTGTATTTTGTGTATTTAATGTTAAGTTCCTCACAAGGCTTATTTAGTGTTAAGTGTATTTTGTAATTAAATATGTTAATTTGTTCTGGTGTTTTGTGTCCACATTCCTCATACCCTGTGTACTTTCTTACTGCCTACGATCCCTGTGATTATTGAAATATAAAGAACCTGTATTACGGCCAAAGGGGTCGTAACAATATATGTATGTATGTATGTATGTATGTATGTATGTATGTATGTATGTATGTATGTATGTATGTATGTATGTATGTATATAGGATAATGCATCTGTTTGTCTGTTTCTTTGTTTGTTTGTTCGTTTCTCTGTATGTTCCAAGTGAACATCTGCATCAGTGAACCGATCAGTATGAAATTTAGCACAGATGTTAAGGTAACATAGAGCTCGAACATAGGCTAATTAGAGTTTCTTAAAAACATAGATAACTTCCCCCCACCCCCCACGCCGCTAAAATTGTATTACCTGCATCCCCCTAGAATGTAGCTTTCATATTTTGTGGCCGATTTGGTTCAAATTTGAAAAATAGGCTATTGGTGCTAATTGCATTACCTCCAAATAGTTATCAAGCCGTTCGTGGGCCCTTGAATATAACTCTCTTACTTCGGGGCCTATTTTGGCCAAATATAAAACATGGCCACTGACACCAATTGTGTTATTCAAATGCATCTAGATAGGCCTGGGTCAGTCTAGATGCATGCTAAAGATTTCCAACCAGAGCTTTGCAATGAGCAATAGCAATCCACAAGCTCAGTCACTGGATGTTCTAGGCCTAAACCAGAAGGAGCCAGCGTTTTCACATGGTCAGCTATATATAGGGTGTTCGAGAGATGGCAATCCCAATAGTCTATTTATATGAACACCTAAAATCAAGATGAAAAGTGTTGTGTATCACGAGGTCCTTCAAAATTGCTGATAGTTGTAATTCATATCATGTGTCTTATGTCATGTCATGTAAATATATTATCACACACTCCATTCTTATTGCATGCGACATGTCGGGTGAATAAGACTGCAATGATCCCAAGTGATTAGTTATTCTTAAGGTGATTGCATAAGGTGATTGCATGCCCCGATATACATATATGTATATAGGTGTGTGGGTCTGTGTGTATGTATTGTATGTGCACGTAAAAAATCTCAATGTGTCATACCTAGTGTGATAAAAATTCTGAAGCGGGTTAGTTGTTTAATCTTTTTGTGTAGTTGATATAAAATGTCAAATTTTTACTGAATTGTTCCTACCGAATCAGAGATTGACAAGTAAATCAAATGATTTATGAATCGTTGGGTATATTGCGAAATAAGTCGCGTGAATGGAAATTTTTACCCTTTGCGTAAAACAAACATTTTCCAAAATACTTTTTGGATGATTACACCTGGTTTTTCCACAGAGCCCTTTGTATGGCTCTTCAGCTCAAACAGCTTTGTTCATCGCTGACACTGCAAGAATTGTGTTTGTATATTTACGCCTCGACTTTTCATTTCCATTCAGTTTGAAATAAAATGCAGACATAAAATAAAATATTTATGATTTATAGATGCTCCTATATAAGATACGATTAGACATTTTTATTATAACCGTTAGGACATCCATGTTTGCTTAGTTTTATATATCTGAAAAGTCGAAGCAATACCTCGTGCATTTTTCAGCCTTCTTATGCGAATATCTAGGATGTGCTGGCATAACATGAAATAAAGTTATGCATTTGAAATGTATTTCCCGATGCCCTTTGGAATGATGATTTCCTTCTTATAATTTTCAGTCCTTCTGTTTTTTATAAATGAAAGAATATCTCATCTCTTACAAAAGAATCCTAAATCTATACTCTATACAAGATATTTTTATGTCTATCTGTCTCTCTTTTTTTATTCTTCAACTGACACTCCTTATTTATGGACGAATGAACAGACCACAAAACCCAGAGAGCTCCAAAGGGAACACCACATTGCAAAGAGAAAAGTTGGAGAAGGAGTTTTTAACATTTTGATGACTCAAGACCCCCAATGAATCACCCAGCTCCATAAACCCTTTCCTGGTCCACTGAAGTCCTATTTGTTGACAATATAACTTAATATGTACTTAGTTTAATACATACTTTAGGTATGAATAGTTAGGAACAGAATATACATGATAATCAAAAGTATTTATACTTTACAAAATGTGGCACCCATGGATGTATTGGCACATTAAAAATCAAATATATACAGATATCCAGAGATCAAGTCCCATACCCGCAGAATGTGGTTCTCATAACCCCAAAGGGTATGGATACCCCCTGTTAAGAACCCCTGAGTTAGAGGAAACGTCGATAAATGAAGAGGGAATGGAAGAGAAGTCTGATACCCCCAAATTCAGGGAAGGTCAGCAGAGAGCCGGTACGAAGTTGCTCCCCACTTAAACAAGTGGCGACCAGAAGACACTAAAACCGCACCAGGCAAACTAGTTCTAACGAATTTAGTAGTATTCAACCTGATACCAGAAAACGAGACACTTTGCTGTAACAGGTTGTCAAGTATCAAGAGTAAAAACGGTTAGGTCAGAAAAAGAAAGCATAAAGGATGTTTACTACGAATCTTTACCCTAAGAAAGATCCGGTTGAAAACGAATTTGCTCAACGTTATTGATTTGGTATTATTGACATGTACGAATCGCTGTTGTTCCGTGTGTAAAGGCTGATATGGCATTTATAGAAATAATAAGTTCTTGCCGATAGTGTAAGTTTTCTGATTTCATTTATCTGCCTTTTCCCATAATTATTCTCTGTTTTAAATTTTTTTTTTTTTTGCGAAATAGTTTTTGCTCTTTTTCTTCAAAGTTAACCGGTATGTGCATAATTTAATATATGTGAGCAATGAGCTACACAGTTCTGAGGTTATCAAAATTATTGGTGTTTGAATTCATTTGTGTTCGTGTGTTTGTGTGTGTGTGTGTGTGTGAGAGAGAGAGAGAGAGAGAGAGAGAGAGAGAGAGAGAGAGAGAGAGAGAGAGAGAGAGCATGAAATTAATAATGGAAGTCATTGTGTTAAAAATCCGTTTTTCGCACTTACATACTATCCTCTGAATATACAATTATAATATGCAGTATTAATATGTAAACTGAGGTATCATCTAAAAAAATATATCAATAAGAGTTCTTTAGCATTTTACTGATTAAGTTTTACGAATGAAAGGTAGATAGGAAGGGATATGCATTGTGGAACTATTATAAAAGTCTAAAGCATCTAGTACTGTTCAGATACTCATTGGTTTATGAATGAAAATCCAGCCAAATGAATAGCCTCTTTAGATGACAAATCTATATATAATTATTTTCTTTTTTAAATTATCATCGTGAAAAACAAGTTTTTTAATAAGCTTTCATTCCCTTTGGTTTCACTTCTATAGACGATTATTTTTAATTTTATTATTATTATTATTATTATTATTATTATTATTATTATTATTATTATTATTATTATTATTATTATTATTATTATTATTACTATTTTTTTTTTTTTTTTTTTTCTCTATCACAGTCCTCCAATTCGACTGGGTGGTATTTATAGTGTGGGGTTCCGGGTTGCATCCTGCCTCCTTAGGAGTCCATCACTTTTCTTACTATGTGTGCAGTTTCTAGGATCACACTCTTCTGCATGAGTCCTGAGCTACTTCAGCCTCTAGTTTTTCTAGATTCCTTTTCAGGGATCTTGGGATCGTGCCTAGTGCTCCTATGATTATGGGTACGATTTCCACTGGCATATCCCATATCCTTCTCATTTCTATTTTCAGATCTTGATACTTATCCATTTTTTCCCTCTCTTTCTCTTCAACTCTGGTGTCCCCATGGCATTGCGACATCAATGAGTGATACTTTCTTCTTGACTTTGTCAATCAACGTCACGTCTGGTCTGTTTGCACCTTGGAGGAATAATGGGAGGAGACGCCCCGCATGGGTCAGACCGTTCAGTAAAGTGAAGCCAGTTTACCGCGTGGCAGCCACGCCCAGGACTGGCAAAAGAGAGACCACACCATAAGGATTCATAGAAACGCATTCAGTTACTATTTTAACATCTTTTATTTTCATAATGTCGTCTTTTCATGGCATAAATGGAGGCGAAAAGTGTTAGGCATTTTATCATTCTTTAAAGAACATAGTTAATTATTTCATCATACATAATACCTTACTTTATTACTCAGAAATACAATACAAATTTTTCATAATCTTATATACATATAATCTATTACTGGCACAAATTTAAAGCTATTCTCTTTATGTCTGCTAATTCCTTAGTCCTTACTGTTTGTTATCGCCTACTATTAGGAATTATTGACCGCTAAAATGAATTAACTTAGCATATATCTGGTGACTCTTTCCTGCGACCTGCGATTGAAGTTTAGCAGTAATCCGCTTACCAGTATAATTATATCTCACTTGCAAATATTTTCAGTTATTGTTTTAATCAATAAGTGCAAGTGATTGTCCAATGGTTGAGTATCATACATGTGATAATCGAACTCTGAAAATATTTTTTTGCCTCTGTAAGCTGCCAATACTGAACTAACTAATTATGGAAGTTAACTCTCCCCAGTGTTTTGTTGCAGGACAACATTTCCTTCATATTTTTTTTTCACATGTATCGCATATATAAATAACATCATTTGATGGATACACCAACTTTCCTTTGGCTTTTAATTTGATGAGGGTGTGAATAAAATTAGCGTCTGTTAACGTTAAGGCATCAATACAGACCTCACTCTGTAAAGACTTATTTTTAACTTAAAAACAACAAAGCCTGCAATATAAGCTACTATTTTATTTGAACATTTTGAAAAGTGATAATGGTTTGGAATATAATTATAGTAATCTTCCTTGTCATCTGAATATGATTCTTGAGCTTCTATAACTCGATGTCTTAAAAGAAAAGCATTTAATTTCTTACCGCAACCTGCTCTTTTATGCTGCTTGAAGCAGTTAATATGGGCACCGACTCTGATGGCAAGCAGTTGCCACAAATGATATCCATTAAGTCATTATTACAAGTAGCCTTTTGTAAGCAGCAGAGAATTTTCTCGCTGTTAGATTATCATTATGGCCTCCCATACTTCTTACTTGACCAATGAATAGTTCAATATGATCCTGACTGAATTTGTAGGTCATCAAAAATTGTAAAGGCCCACCATCTGATGCAATGCAGGTTTCGTACAGAATCTGAAGACTTCGTATGCTAGAGAAAGCCAATGAAACCGGTTTTTCGATCTTATTTTAAGATGTCTTTACCATCCTGAGGTCTCAAAGATCTGATATAAGTTTCTGCTTTTATTAGAAAATCTTAATATCACTTGCATTATTCTTCTTATTGGGTTTTTAAATCCGTGGTATTTAGATTCGAGAATTTGATATGTCAAACAAGATGTTGAATACCACAATGAATTCAATAGTAGCTTCACTTCCCTCAAATCCACTTATTTTTCCATCAAGGCATTATAGTTTCAGTAAACGTGTTAACTGTCTGTGGATAAAATGGAGTACGAAATTATGTGTACCGTAAGCAGAAGAGTACGCACACAAGAAAACTAAAAGAACGAATTAAAATAGCATAGCGCATAAAAAATAAAAAGTATGATACCTTAGTCATCGCAAGGTCGCGTACCTATTGTCGACCCAGGGATTCAGTTGCCAGTCCCAATATGGCGGCCAGCGACCTGAGTGGCTTCACTTATCCCGCAGCAAGGCGTCTCCTCCCATTATTCCTCCAAGGTTTGCACGTATCACCCTATCCGTTCTGATACCATAGTCCCAGAGGATCTTTGCGTGATCGTTTTCTATCACTCCCTCAGGTTGGTGCTCGTACCACTTATTACTGCAAGGTAGCTGATGTTTCTTGCACAGGCTCCAGTGGAGGGCTTTTGCCACTGAATCATGCCTCTTTTTGTACTGGTTCTGTGCAAGCGCCGGACATTCGCTTGCTATGTGGTTTATGGTTTCATTTTTCGTATTGCACTTCCTACATATGGAGAGATGTTATTTCCGTCTATCGTTCTTTGAACATATCTGGTTCTTAGGGCCTGATCTTGTGCCGCTGTTATCATTCCTTCAGTTTCCTTCTTTAGCTCTCCCCCTCTGTAGCCATTGAGCCATGTGTCATCGCTGGCTAGTTCTTTAGTCTGTCTCATGTATTGTCCGTGCATTGGTTTGTTGTGCCAGTCCTCTGTTCTGTCCCATGCACTCTTTAGCCACTCATCTTCACTGGTTTTCAGATATTGCCCCAGTGCTCTGTTCTCGATGTTGACGCAGTCCTCTATACTTAGTAGTCCTCTCCCCTCCTTCCTTTGTGTTATGTATAGTCTGTCCGTATTTGCTCTTGGGTGTAGTGCTTTGTGTATTGTCATATGTTTCTGGTTTTCTGATCTATGCTGCGGAGTTCTGCCTTCTCCATTTCCACTATTCCTGCGCTGTGTCTGATAATTATTATTATTATTATTATTATTATTATTATTATTATTATTATTATTATTATTATTATTATTATTATTATTGGCGCTACAGTATATTCGTCAAATTCAGTTACATACAGGATAGCCAGTACTGTTACAAACTCATCTTGTTAGGTTATAAGAACCTAAATACAATTTACAGCTTTTATTTATATTTTTGGTAGAATCGTAATTCTTTTTGCTGATGAAGGTATTGTTTATTCAATATCTTCATTTATTGCATTATATATAGATATATATATATATATATATTATATATATATGATATATATATATATATATATATATATAGGTATATATATATATATATATATATATATATATATATATATATATATATATAATGCTATAAATGAAGATATTGAATAAACAATATATATATATATATATATATATTATATATATATATATATATATATATATATATATATATATATATATATATATATATGTATGTATATATATATATATATATATATATATATATATATATATATATATATATATATATATATATATATCTTTAATTAACGATGTAAAGTATACGGTATCTTCCTTTATAAATTAACTAAAAAAATCTCGACCCAAAACCATACAAAAATATTGCCAGTTGAAGGCAAGGATCTTCAAGTGGAAATGCCAATGATATTCTCGATAAGAAAATTGAATGCTATAATCGCAGATCAGATGATTTTAGTTTTCTGTAAAAGAAAACAATCGTATCGCCTCTGTCTGTCCATCCGTCTTCATTTTTTTTTCTTTTTTGGTCCTCAGATCTAAAAAATCTACGGAGGCTAGAGGGCTGCAAATTGGCATTTTGATCATAGACCCTCCAATCATCAAACATACCAAATTGCAACCCTCTAACTTCAGTAGTTTTCCTTTTATTTTAAAGTTAAAGCTAGTCATGAATCGTGGATCTGGCCGCACTTTCCGGAGGCATGGGACGCACCCTCACTCTACCGCATCTGGTAAGAAACTGAAACGCTACTGGTCAGGTCATAGCCAGTGGTTTTACACAGCATTATATGGTTGTTCTTAAAAACTTGAAGAAACTTCGGTGAATTTGTTACTTGTCTGTAACATTATAATTCTCTCTCTCTCTCTCTCTCTCTCTCTCTCTCTCTCGTTCCACTATATCAAATCCTGACTGGGATCCATTACTCAGTTCGCTTACTTTAAATTAATTTCCCAGTTGAAGTCATCAGCAGTGTAATTAAGTTTCGCTCTAATTGTCGTCCTGATTAATACCAAAGATGGGATAGAGGCCTAATACAAAAACGTAAATGGATGAAGTTGAGTTAAAGAAGATGGGTGACTGTGAAAAGCTGGTGAGAAATGGGACAGCTTGTCTTTTTTTAAAGTAAGAGTGAGCTGAACTTTTGCCCCGCCAACAAGGTAGCCATTTCCAACCAGAGAATTATGCACAAGGCTTTGAAAAGAGGAAACTTTTGATAGGAAAGCATCTAAGTGAATGGAGGAACTCTTATCATCTTTGTAATATTGCTAATGTATCAGATGGACATATGAATGAGTCAGAAACGATATGTGGTGACAGAAACTCGTTCTCCATTATTGGTTACCACGAAATTTGATCCATTTTTCGCTTCTACTGATAGTTAAAGGTTCCATGATACTAAGAACGACGGTAAAATCTCTAATAGTTTTCTCATCAAGCAGGGTAGTCGTGAACGCCTTGGAAATCTTTGAAAGAATATCTCCAGATTAAAATACTTTTTACTTGACTATTCTAAACTAAACAATTGTCATTTGCCTTTTAGTGTTTAAAATCTAACAACGGAGAAAGATAGAATGGCGAATACTTTCTTATTTCACTGATTAGATATTAATGTTTCCCGTTCGGATTTAATTGGAATTTTGAATAGTTCACTCAAATAAACAGAGATCTGAAAAGACTGCATCTTTATTGGATGTAACGTCTTTCTCTTTTTCAAATATTTGGTAAAAAAGTTTTACTACGTACATGTCTAATGTACGTAAATTGTAATAGCCCCAATGCCCTCTTAACTTCTCGAATTCTTCGCTTTTTTTTTTTTTTTTTTTTTTTGGGGGGGTGGGGCGGATACACTTGTCTCTGCAAAGCCCTAAGACCCCAGCGCAAGAAGTATGAAGAAATTATGATGTCATGTAGCGGGAAATGAACCCGGGTTACCATAATCACGACGAGGTCGTGGTCAGGTCAGTGACGTTATAATTTCTTCCTATTACTTGCACTTGGATCTCAAGGCTTTGTAGCGACAAGAGTATCCAAACACGCACAAAGAATTCGAGAAGTTAAGAGGGTGTCAGGTTAAGTGGTTTTGTTGGAACAAGCGTATTCCGCTTGTTTCTTCGTATTGATTGTTTACCTGATAACCATTAACCTGTTCTTCTTTTTTTTGGAGGGTCAAGTAAGTTGACGTGTGTCAGACTATGTCTGATTTTAGTCAGTCAGAGGCAGTCAGGTATGATTACCCTTGGACCAGCATGAGGCAGCGTCAGGTACTGGATACCTGGTTATTTGTTTGAAGTCGTCGTATGGAGTATGACTTCGAGTTGGAGGTAGGCAGCCAGCATTAGAGTGTTTTCGTCGTCGAGAGGACGACGTGTCGAGTGCAACCTCACTGGGCTATTACAACATACATATGTATCTGGTAAAAGTGACCGGTAACTTTTACAAATCTAAGATATTTGAAACCCAAAAATTTCAGGAGGTTCTGCAAAAAAAAAAAAAAAAAAAAAAAAAAGAGAACTGGAAACAGACTTCTTTGCCTTTTCATTCTCGTTCTCAAAGGACTCACATTTCATCTGTTCTATAGAGAAATATAAATTAGAAGAGCTAATTTCCAGTACTGAAACTGGTAAATACGTCTGATTTTTCTGGTGAAAATAATACGCATAGCTAGAGAACAATCTAAGAAGTGAAACACGAGTAAGCTGAATATTTGGAAGTGTATACACACACACACACACGTACACACGCAAACTTGTTTGGGAATACACAACCACCAAAAAGCACTTAACTACTTTTTCATAAGCATCTTGTCTATTTTCGTGTTCAAGATTCATACTTAAAAAAAAAGAAAAGAAAAAAAAAACACGCACACAAGTAAAAATTGCGCAGAAGTTTCTTCGGCGCAGTTGAGTTTTCTGCCGGATGTTGGCCTCAGTCACGTCCCATAAAACTGCCCACGAAACTTGGCCACGGTCCGGAAGTAAATTGTGGCCAGCTATAAACTTCAATAAAATAAAAACTACTGAGTCTAGAGGGCTGTAATTTGATACGTTAGATGATTTGAGGATGGATGACCAACATATAAATTTGCAGCCCTCTAGCCTCTGTAGTTTTTAAGATCTGAGGGCGGACAGGAAAAGTGTGGACAGAGACAAAGCCGGCACAATATCTTTCTTTTCAGAACACTAAAAAGTATACGTTCCTGTTTCACTGCTACCTTAACTAAGGCTGATCATTGTTTATTTATCTATTTATCTATTTTCTTTTTAAATTCTAGTTTAAAAATAATTTTCAATTCTATTGAGGTTACTTTGATAAAATAAAACCTAAATCGGTTAATTTTTTTAGTTATGGGATAGTTGATGGAGACTTCCTCATTCCTTATTCTTCACAAAACAATAAACAATGGAATAAGTAATAATCTGTTAAGGGATGAACGATGATATAATTAGGGTGAAATTACATGCAGTGGGGTAGGGGCTGGGGGTGTAAGCAGGTAAGTCAATATCTTTGGTATTAACTTGAAAAAAACGATCAATTAATTACGTGAAAATCAAGAATGTGAAGAACGTTTAAATAATTCTGTTAAGAAAGCTGATGGTTTTTTAAGATTTGTTTTATCTCTTTTACCTGGTCTTCGGTGCAATCAAAGATCTTATGTGCTTAGAACCAAGACGATTGTTGTTCACATTTCGCTTACTCGGAGAGTAAGCCTAGAAACTATTCTATTGTTGTTGCAATTGTTGCTGTTGTTGTTCTTATTGTAGGGTAGGAAAACCCCAAAAGGCCCGAAAAAGGTGTTTCGCGTTGAGTTAAAGATACAGGAATTTTAGGATAGGATAGTATGATTTATTCATTAGAATGGAGATGTAAAAAATAAATACTGTGGATGTTAAACAATACAGAAAACTTATTTCTAGTAAAATATATCTGATTTATCTTAATTTTCGTTGGTGAAAGAACGCTCTATTTGACCGTTGATTTGAGCACGTGCCCCAGGTAAGCTGGAGGTCGGATCCCGCCTTGTTAAAATAAACCGTTCCAAGGCAAAAGCGGAGGATGGAACTGCAGCTAACCTCTGAAATATTTATCTAGGAAGTTAATATTATAACTCTTAGAGATGATCATACCCAATATTTTTTTTACAATTTGATAATTTGGTAAACAAGAATATTTGATATCATCACTTTCTCGTGACAACCTCAAATGGAATAATAAAGTCTGCAATAATATATTTTTATATTGCTATTTACAGGAAGCTTTCGCCAACTTGACCAGTTGCCTGAAGAGGCCAACTGATGAAGTTAGCGAAAGCTGACTGCATGTAGAAGTATGAACAAATACTACTGCGGACTTCATTTTTTTCAAAAAAACAAGAATGGCATAATTATGCTTTTCTTTTTTTCCCGGGGTCCTTTGCAATTTGTAAAAAATAATTGGCGCCACGTCCTAACTTCGTGGTGATACCAGACCAGCCATAAATGCCGCTGGGATAGACGAAGGCAAACTGAGGGAAGGGACCAGATAGTGAAATGTGATATAGGCTACATCTCGGTGCTAGAGATGATGAAGTCATTCGTAATACAACAACTCAACAAACACCAGGACGTCAGCAGACGGGTTGTCTTTGTGCTTCTGACAGACAAACCATACGGAAGGACATATACAAGTTCTTATTCGAGGCAAACAAATAAAGAAAACTTTTCACTCTCAGCGTCATCCTTTCATTTGCAACACATAAGTAGCTTCTTCTTCTTCTCCTTCTTCTTCTTCTTCTTCTTCTTCTTCTTATTATTATTATTATTATTATTTATTATTATTATATTATTATTATTATTATTATTATTATTATTATTATTATTATTTTTATTATTCTGTTAAAAAGAATGGCAGAATTAAGCGAGTTGATTTTATAGATAGTTTTTTCTATTTTCCTTACAATTCGCTTCTCAGGCTCAGCGATTTTTCTGAGTAACTGGTCAATTTTCATATTGGGAATTTTCAAAAAATTATAAATGGTGAAGGTAATCATTTATTAGAACAGGATATCAGGTCCAGGTCAAGCAGGGGTCGTCGTCAGTGCCGGTATTATTCCGTAGGCGTAGTTCAGTTCGGGGCCGGGGTCAACTTTGGTTTAAGGGCTGGTATTGGTGCTGGTATAGCTGGTATAGCTGAGATCCTGTTCTAATAAAAGATTACCTTCAGCATTTATAATTTTTTGAAAATTCCCACTTTGAATATTGGCCAGTTACTCTGAAACACCGCTGAGCCTGAGAAGCGAATTGTAAGGAAAATAGAAAAAACAATTTATAAAATCAACTCGCTTAATTCTGCCATTATTTTTAACAGTATTTGCCTAAAAGAGGGTCTTCTACCAAATTAGTATTATTATTATTATTATTATTATTATTATTATTATTATTATTATTATTATTATTATTATTATTATTATTATTATTATTATTATTATTATATTTTGGTCGATTACAATCATTCAATTCGACTGGGTGGTTTGTATAGTGTGGGGGTTCCGGGTTGCACCCTGCCTCTTTTTCTCACTAGAAAAACATTTTATTCAACTAATGACAAACTTGAATTTAGTAAGCAAAACATTCTAAAATTACACTATGATGAAAGGTTTTTGGATATTCCTAGAATTTTAAAGCTTTTTAACATAAATGCTGTTTTCAGTAATATTAATGTCAAGAGTTTAGTAATCAAAAATTCTCCTAAAGATCTTCCAGGCTGCATAATAGAAATTCCTTGCAAAAAATTTGATATTGTCTATTACGGACAGACCGGTAAAGCTCTTTCACAACGTCGCAAACAGCACCAATATTCTGTGAGAACTGGGCAAATATCGAATGCATTATTTGTACATATGAGAGATTTAGATCACCCTATTAGCTGGAGTCAAGCAAGAGCCTTAATCCCATGTAATGACACAGTTAAAAGGAATATCATTGAATCTTGTTTCATCAAGTCAAATAATAGAAATGTTCTAAATTTAAGTCTTGGTTTATTTAAACTTGATGCTTTCATAATGAAAAAGTTGTAGATAAATATAAGTAACAAAATTAATATATTCAGTTTTTACATGTTTTGGACTGTAAAGATACTTTGTAATTTCGGTTAGGGTCAAATCTGTTCAGGTTTGTGACCGTGTGATATCCGATTATCCTGGATTATCTCTTTTAATTTTTACCCTTTTGACAATTAACCATCTGGTATTCTTGATCTTGTTGTGTACCTGAGACCTTTCTTTCTCCAATTGTATTTCATTCGCTCCTTGACAATGTCTTAGTAAAGACGACAAGCGCTTGGATTTCTGGACTATCATTTTCCTGTGGTTATTCGCTTATATATATATATATATATATATATATATATATATATATATATATATATATATATATATATATATATATATATATATATATATATATGGGTGTGTGTGTGTGTGTATATATATATAAAATATATATATATATATATATATATATATATATATATATATATATATATATATATATATGATAATATATATATATTATATATTATACTATATATATATATTGCAGTATATTTCTGATAAGCGGATTGCTTTTTCTTACGATCAAATAAAAGAAAATTATTTAGATTGACGGACAAAATCATGGACATTAAATGCAAAAAATTAGAGAAAAGAAATATTTTACGATTCTTTCTAAAATATTTATCCTACACTGGATGAATATAATTCAGAATTAAAGAAAATTAGATTAGAAAAGACATACCGTCGATTTGTCGGAGAAGGGGTATGTGGGGTTTGGGTTTTGGGTGGGGTGAGGGGGGAGGGGGCGCTCCCTCCCTGCACCGATAAGAAAATGAGATTTAGTCGAAGACAAACACCAGAGGAAACGAGGCAAAGTTTCCGAAGGCATTCCCACAAAGTGGATTTCTATTAAGAGATATGCGAACTTCAGCTTATTGCAGACTCACAGGAACTAACGTATAAAAAGACCACGCTTCTATCATGTTTATATGATAAACTTCTTAAACTGAATGGCGAAGGTGAGACTTGCCTATTTCCGTTAGATATTCGTGGCATGAAAATTAAATGAAAAGGGAGAAGCGGGTGGAAATTCAAGGAAAGAGCAGTAAAAAAAATGACATAAGTGAAAGGTGCCTCTCACAGAGTATTTTGAGATGAATTTGGTTCGTGAAAGGAACGAAAGAAGATAAATCGATGAAATAAATTCGTAATTTAGAGTTTTCAGAGAGGAGAGAAGAGGACTATCGACAAGTGCATTTGTAAGGAGATATGAAAGAAAATTTTCGTGTGAGTGGTCAATCAATGCTGGCAGCGAGCAAGTCGTAAGCGAATGGCGCAGCGATTGAATTAGGGGTAGATGTCTTTCTGATGAGATCTGTGTTTTGTGCGCGAAGCAGCTAATGTTATGGGAATTTTAACCAGTTAAGTATATCTTGGCTTAACCAGGCCACTGAGCTGATTAATAGCTCTCCTACAGCTTATTTTGAGAAATGAATTTCTAATCACCAGAAATACATTCCTCTGATTCCGTGTTGGTGGCAGCTGAGAAGCGAACTCGGGCTGCCAGATTGGTAGGCCAGTACACGAACGACTGAGCCACTGGGGAACTAGCTTCATCCAGTAAATTTATGAACAATTGTTTACAGAGTTGGTTAATTTTGCCGTAACAGGTGAGTCTTCTGTAACTCCATCCGTTGCTTGAGGAAATGGATAGTTAATATGTATGTATATATATATATATATCTATATATATATATATATATATATATATATATATATATATATATATATATAGTTTTTTTATATATATATATATATATATATATATACTATATATATATATATATATATAAATTTATATATATATATATATATATATACACATATAGTATATATATATATATATATATATATAATATATAATATATATATATATATATATCTATATGATATCAGTATATGTAATAAGTAGAAGTATGGAGACAGGAGCAATCACTCGGGGATAGACAATATTGGAGTAGGAGACGCGTTCTGTCTTTCATCCATTTATTAGCGCCGACGTTTCGTATCAGCTTGATACATTTTCCAGGCTGAAACGATTACACATCAATTGCGTTATAAGTAAAAAGATACACACAATGTTACCAACACCAAAATTAAAAACCTTTTAATAAATTAAGAATAAAAACAGAGTAAAAACAGAAACACAGAATAACAGTGAAAGGGCTAGGAGCGAATACAGAGAAACAAATTAGTTAAAAAATAATAATAATAATAACAGAAAAATATATAATAATAATAATAATAATAATAATAATAATAATAATGAACGAACAAGACGCCTACCCACAGCGGTAGCGGAAGGAGAACTGACACGAAAAATTGTTATGGAAGGGAGTGTAAACAAAAACAAGATAATAATTAGGCAATAAACAGTTGGGTGGAAGACGATTGGTGGTTAAGAGAAGGTACAGTTAGCTTGATTATTATTGATTCAAGGGTGGTTAGTTCGTCTGTATGTCGGGTTCTTCCTACAATATTAAAATGACTGGCATCTATGTGTGTTTGCAACTTTACTGTGATTTTTATGTTAGATTGTTCTGGATTTGATAGTCGACAACCCGTTTTATGGCTAATTCCTTGATGAGAGGAAATTCGGACTTTTAGCAGCCTCCTGGTGCAACCGATGTAAGTGCCGAGATCACATCTGGGACAATTATACTTATAAACGACACCGGAGGCAAACAGGGACTGATCTTATCTTGACTTGGAAGAGTGAGCCGATAGTTAGGGGGTTTATGGGAATTAGTTTCAAATTAAGGGCAGGCAATTGCTCATTGAATGGGGTGATGCATTTTTTCCTTTTAAATTATTATTATGGAGAAAGGGAAATCTAGCAAAACATACGGAGCTTGGGGACACTATGGACTATTGGAGGTGGATTGAATTTCAGATTAAGTAGCCTATTAAGGGATCTATGAAAAATTGCTGGAGGGAAATAATTATCCTTAAAGTAATCAGCAAGGAAAGCCACTTCAATATGAAAGGTAGACCAGTCAAGGATAAGATCAGCCCCCTGTTTGCCTCCGGTGTCGTTTATAAGTATAATTGTCCCAGATGTGATCTCGGCACTTACATCGGTTGCACCAGGAGGCTGCTAAAAGTCGAATTTCCTCTCATCAAGGAATTAGCCATAGAACGGGTTGTCGACTATCAAATCCAGAACAATCTAACATAAAAAATCACAGTAAAAGTTGCAAAACACACATAGATGCCAGTCATTTTAATATTGTAGGAAGAACCCGACATACAGACGAACTAACCACCTTTGAATCAATAATAATCAAGCTAACTGTACCTTCTCTTAACCACCAATCGTCTTCCACCCAACTGTTTATTGCCTAATTACCTGTTGTTTTGTTTACACTCCCTTCCATAACAATTTTTCGTGTCAGTTCTTCCGCTACCGCTGTGGGTAGGCGTCTTGTTCGTTCTATTATTATTATTATTATTATTATTATTATTGATTATTATTATTATTATTATTATTATTATTATATATATTTTTATTATTATTATGTTATTTTTTAACTAATTTGTTTCTCTGTATTCGCTCCTAGCCCTTTCACTGTTATTCTGTGTTTCTGTTTTTACTCTGTTGTTATTCTTAAATTTATTAAAAGGTTTTTAATTTTGGTGTTGGTAAACATTGTGTATCTTTTTACTTATACGCAATTGATGTGTAATCGTTTCAGCCTGGAAAAAATGTATCAAGCTGATACGAAACGTCGGCGCTTAAATAAATGGATGAAAGACAGAACGCGTACTCCCTACTCCAATAGGTGTATGTATATATATATAGTATATATATATATATATATATATATATATAGTATATTATATATATCTATATACATATATATATAAGTATATATATATATATATATATATATATATATATACTATATAATATCTATATATGTATATATATATAATAATATATATATATATTTATATATATATATATATATATTATATATATATATATATATATATATATATATATATATATATATATTATCCAATCAATCACCAATAAGAGGTCGAGGGCTAGTCCCCATCATGTAGCAGGTGAAAAAGGCAAAACAGCTCAATACGTTGGGTTGCTTTATTGTTGCCAACGTTTCAAGACTATGGTCTCATTTTCAAGGCTATAAAGAACAAAAATACTTAAATTAAAAACTTGTCCAGCAAGATTAGTTACATACAAATAAGCACGAGAGAAAAAAAAAAAAAAAAATATATAATATATATATATATATATATATATATTATATTATATATATAGATATATATATATATATATATAAAATAAGAAAAAATCAAGCAACTAAAAACACACAATGTATTAAACACTAAGTAAAAATTGTTTCAAAAATTTTAAAATATATAAAACAAACCTTACAACCCAAGGTTCGGTTGCTGAAAGGCCTGCCAGAGCGAGAAGGAGTCGAGATAACCAAAGAAAGAAGATAAGAGTGGGCGGTCTAAGCAATGTATAATGGACCTGCTGTAGTGTTGTTATTCAATGTTGGAACAAGGTGCTTAATTAGTGACAAGGATTCGAGTATAGGGAGTTGGTTTTCATTAGGGCTGGATAAAATTATCTTAAAATCATCGTAGTTGATTCTGCATTTGCATATTTGTGCATGGTTTCATATATTTGAAAGCTGTGGACTAGAAAGCTTCATCCCTGTGCGGTAACTAATGCCAATGTGTGAGTCACATCGTACTTTGAGCAATCGGCTTTTCTTTCAACGTAAGTCTGTTCGTTGCACGAACAGTAAGTATGCAAGTAAAACTAGGCCAGACCGCATCAAAGTAGGCAATATTTCATTGTGTCGAAAGAATCCGCCTATGGTTTTTGGATTCCTTATGATGAATTTCACATCAACTGCTGGGATATGTTTGTTCATTATCTTCCTCAAATGCGGTATAAATGAGATATCATAAGTGTATGGAAAGCTAACATAATATTTTAATTTAGAAGCTAGATGTACTGGAGCTGGTGGCTGGAAGATTTTCTGTAGGGCCTTTCTGACATAACTAGAGAACAGGGCAGTTGGGTAACAATTGGTCCTAAAGAATTCCTGCAGGAAATTAATTTCATTATGAAACAAGCTCCAGTTTGAAGTCAAGGCATTAGTTACCACACAGGGATGAAGCTTTCTAGTCCACAGCTTTCAAATATAAGAAACCATGCACAAATATGCAAATGCAGAATCAACTACGATGATTTTAAGATAATTTTATCCACCCCTAATGAAAACCAACTCCCTATACTCGAATCCTTGGGCATTAAGCACCTTGTTCCAACATTGAATAACAACAGTACAGCAGTTCCATTATACATTGCTTAGACCGCCCACTCTTATCTTCTTTCCTTGGTTATC
>NC_061109.1:5897372-5909872 GCF_015104395.2 Macrobrachium nipponense
ATGCTGTACCTTCAGCACCTGAAGGTAAGACTGCAAAACGTCTCTCTTCTGGCATTGTGCACGTGTCAGAGCCACTGCTCCCCACTTCAAGGAACAAAGGAGGAGGTGGCGTGTTTATTCTATGAAGGGGACACGAAAAGACACCACCTATCATTGTGCTTCGTGGAGAATACCTCTGTGTAAAAACCCAATGCTTCTGTGATACCCATACGAAGCGAAACTTCTTACTACTGGCTCTCGTCCACCACCACGTCACCTCCTTCATCGCCCCCCGGGTGGTGTTGGGGGTGGGAGCAGCAGTAGGATCATCCGGAATCCCTCCTCCTCCTCCTCCTCCTCCTCCACCTCCCAGTCATACGACGTGAACTGCAAGGTCTTCGAAACATAAAAGGCATTAGCAAGATGCGAGGACCAGGATGTAATATGCATTGGTGTGTGGGTGTGTGTGTGTGTTTTTTTTTTTTTTTTTAATTAACCTTGCGTTATTTTATGATAACTTGTGTATCTTTTCCAATGTTTATTTATTTATTTATTTATTTATCTATTTCCCGTTAAAACCTATCTGATGAAAAAAGATAACTGTGATAAAAGTGATGAATTCAGATCAAAGAGTGAAAGAGAGTATGTTTTCAGTTATGCATAAAAAAAAGGTTTTGTCTGTTTCAAAAATAATATTCTTCTTAATCCGAAAGTTAATGATAAAAACCAAGTAATTAAAAACCAAACGCCAAAGGAAGAACAGGCACTTAAGAACAAAAGAACAGAAATCATAAAATAGTGAAGGGGGGTATTGCAATATGGTTGAGTAACTATATGATTAATTGGTTAGCATCTTTGATCTGGCAATATTCTCGAAGAATTGACAACGTTTATAATGGGTTGTAATACTCCATTATTCTGAGAAATATTCGGAGGAGTAACCATTAACAACCATCTGTCTTGTTCATTGAGCAGTATTCTCTTTGTTAATTAATATTATGCTTTTGATATTACGCAATGCTATTACCCCCAGTTCCTTGGTTATATGTCATGGTTGCTGACGAAATTTGAAAGTCATAAAGTGTCCATTGAAGTGGCACTTTTTTGGGTGGGGGTGGGGTTTGGTTTCGTTATTATATTTGACTTTATATTTTTGTTTTACTTATAAAAGAGTAAATCTACCAAATTTAATTCAATTTGGGTTTCATTATGCAATCGTCACGGAAGAATTGCTTATCCCAATGCGTCGTATTGTCGTTTCACTATTGAGTCACAGCAGAATTGTAACACTTTTCATTCATCATTGTCACTGTCAGATGTTTACAACTTAATATATTTAATATATTAAGTTAATAGATTTAATACATATAAGCTACCCAGCTACTTTTTGAAGTACATGTATATAATTTCAACTTGAACTACTATTTTTCGCAACTCATAAATGTCAGTAAGAAAACGGTCATTTACATTTCGATTTCTTTTCTCATTTCGTTTATCTTATATTTTCTTTTATATTTGACTCAGCTCAGTAATATATTTTATCTTTTATATATAACCGACTTAAATCTCCAGAATCTAGACGACAGCTTATAATTAGTCTTCCTTCCTTCCTTGAGAATTAGAGGAGACCATAACTTTTCCACTTAGTCATCATCTAGTTCGTATACTGCCAGAGAGAGAGAGAGAGAGAGAGAGAGAGAGAGAGAGAGAGAGAGAACCGGCTCCGCTTGGATCTTATTAAAAATTTACGTGCTCTCTCTGCCTGATTTATATCTCGAATTCCGGCATGATTAAAGATGGTTTATTCCAGTAAGGATAATATATTCTTGAACCCACTCTATTTAGTGTCTATTTATCACTGCATGTAAGCACATAATTCCTAATACTTTTTGCACAGAAAACTGATATATTCTCTTCCTTTGAATAAAACTATTCGCACCAACCAATGCAATAACAATAATGTTTTCAATGTGTTCTATTGAACTAAAGAGATCATACCAATGGAACCATGCTCTTATATTTATATTTTTTTTATATGTTTAAAAGAATGCATTATTTTAGAATCGCCTGCTAAGCATATCTTTCTTCCAAACCTATGCATTTCACATCTTTGTCTGTCATAATCATTAAAATGGTCAGTCGAGGGACAGCCCACAAACTTACGTTTACTTTTTATTCACAAGTTTATTTTCATTTTAAAGAAAACTATTGAGACAGTTATTTGTGTATCTATCTGCAGATCGTCAAAACTACAGAGGGTAGAGGCCTGGAAATTGCTTTGTTAATCAAACACCCTCCAATTTTCAAATGTTTCAAATTGTAGCCCTAAAGTCTCAGTAGTTTTTCATTTAACTAAGGTTCAAGTTAGCAATGGTCGTGCATCTTGCACTGCTATAAGGGCCAACAACACAGTCCACCACCAGGCAGTGACAACCTAACCACTCGTCACTAGACTTAACCTGTACGCTACCTAACTACTTGTTGCTAGACTGTACCTAGCCACTCATCGTTAGATGCTGCCTAACCTGACAGTTTCACATGCCGCAGCTGACCCTTTCATGGGCCATGGCTGAGAATTTCATACAGCATTATATGCTGTACAGAAAACTTGATACGCCAAAGAAACCTTGGCACATTTTTTACTTGTTTAGTTAGTGTTTTTTTTATTCCTTCCTAACAGGCAATTTACTGCATTTTTATCCTTTTATCGATCAAGAGCATCAATCCTGAAGGATGAATGATGGGTGGAAGAATATATTTTGTATTTTACGAAGGGTGCTACCGAAACGAGTCATGAAGAGCGCCATGAATCATTTCCTTTTAGCAGTGTTACACTGGAATCTCTGAATCTTGAAAAAGAGAAAGAAATCATCAATAAACGTGATTTATTTCTTTTAAAGGTGTTGATAGAGTTAATGATTAAGAAGCGTCTTGTGACGAGTGGTAACGTAGTGTAGTGATGAGTGGCTAGGTAGCATCTAGCAATGAGAGATTATGTAGCATCTAGCGACGAACAATTAGATAGCATCGGCGAAGAGCAGTTAGGTAGCATCTAGCGATGAGTGGATAGATAGTGTCTACCAAGAAGCAGTTAAGAAGTCTGCAGGTGGTACCTAGCAATAAGTGGTTAGGTAGAGTCTAGCGACGAGTGGTTAAGTAGTGACTAGCAACAAGTGGTTAGGCAGAGTCTAGCAACGAGTGATTAGGTAGCGTCAGCAACAAGAGGTTAGGTAGCATCTAGCGACAAGCAGTTAGGTAGCATTTATCAACGAGCTGTTAAGTAGCATCTATTGATTAGCGGTTAAGTAGCATCAGCAATGTGCGGCAGCAGTAGCATCTATCGACGAGCAGCAGCGGTAGCATCTAGCAACGAGCGTCAGTGGTAGCGTCAAGTGATGAGTAGTTAGGTAGCATCTGTCGACGAGCAGGTAGGTGACATAGTGACTCATGGTTAGGTAGCGTCAGGAACGAGAGGTTAGGTAGCATCAGCAATGAGCAGGTAGGTAGCATCTAGCAACAAGCAGTTAGGTAGCATCTAGCGACGAGCTGCAGCTGTTGCATCTAGCCACGAGCGCTTAGCTAGCATCTAGGGAAGAGTGGTTAGGTAGTATATAGCAACAAGCAGCAGCGGTAGCATCTAGTGACAACAAGTGGTTAGGTAGCGTCAGCAAAGAGCAGTTGGGTAGCGTCTAGCGACAAGTGGTTAAGAAGCGTCAGCTAGGAGCAGTTAGGTAATGTCTAGCAATGAGTGGTTAGGTAGTGTCTAACGATGAGCAGCAGCAGTAGCAGCTTCTAGCAATGAGCAGTTAGGTAGCGTCTAGAGACATATGGTTAGGTGGAGTCTAGCAAAAATCAGTTGGATAGTGTATAGGTAGCGCCTAGCAATGAGTGGTTAGGTAGTCTAGCAACGAGTCGCTAGGTAGCGTAAGCGAAGATCGGGTAGGTAGCGTCTAGTGACGAGCGGTTAGGTAGCACCAGTGACTAGCGTCTAGGTAGCACCAGCGACAAGCGGTTAGGTAGCATTCAGCGATGAGCTGTAAGGTAGCGATGAGCAGTTAGGTAGCATCTAGCAACGAGCAGTTAGGTAACGTTTAGTGATGAGCAGCAGTGGTAGTGTCTACCAATGAGCAGTAAGGATAGCATCTAGCATATATCATCTGTTGTGATTGGCAGTAGTAGTGTCTTTTGATATATTTTTTATTTTTATAGATTTTTAGCGTTATGCCAAGCACTAGGGCAACTAAGGCCATTCAGTGCTGAAACGGAAATGGACAGTAAAAGGTTTGAAAGGTGTAACAGGAGGAAAACCTCAAAGCAGTTGCATTATGAAACATTTGTTAGTAGAGGGCGGACAGAAAGATGGTAGAAGGAGAATAAGAACGGAGGTACAGTAAAATGAATGACAGTAGTTGCAGCTAGGGACCGAAAGGACGCTGCACAGACCCTCAAGTAATGGCTACATTGCACCGAATGAGGTGGACTGACGACACAATTCCCCTACGGGGCAGTTGTAGTATCAACCAGTGAGCGGTTAGGTAACATCTAGCGATGAGCAGCAACGGAAGCGTCACGGTGTTGCTTGGTCACATTGGAATTCCCGAAGATGCACGTTACGTGTTAGTGGAACATTATTGTAGAGATTTTATCATCAAATTTGCTAAGGAATTTTTTTTAAAATATCTCCGAGGAGTTAGATGAAATGCCAGAAAAACAAGTTAAAAATGCTCTGAAGTTTCTTCGGCAAAATTGAGTTTTTTGTACAGCATGCAATCAAGGCCACCAAAAATTCATCTATCTTTCGGTAGTCTCGGTATAATGCTGTATGAGTCACGATCCATGAACTTTTAACCACGGCCTGATGGTGGCCTGATCTATGCCGTTGACAAAAGTACGAATATGGCTAACTTTAACCTTAAATAAGATAAAAACTAATGAGGCTAGAGGGCTGCAATTTTAAGATTGAAGGGTGTATGATCAACATACAAATTTGCAGCCCTCTAGCCTCAGCGGTTTTTAAGATCTAAGGACAGACAGGAAAAGTGCGGATGGACGGATTTATTGCTAAGTAGTCTTGAAGGAAGACTGGATCAACCTGTAACAAACTTCAAGGAATAATGGAACTAGAATGACAAATCTTTAAATACTAAACTTACTATTGATATCCATCTAGTGGTTACTCTAACAGGTTTGTAGAGGAATAAAATAGAAGGAAGATTTATATCATAACCATATTTATCTGTTTGATAGTTCAATATATGCAGTGTTCAGTAAGAGTCTCCTCTCATCTGCATATCCCTTTGCTCTCTGCCATTTCTAATTTTTGGTTACCCTCTACCAGAATTTTTCCTCAGAAACTTGATTACCTTTCTCTCTCTCTCTCTCTCTCTCTCTCTCTCTCTCTCTCTCTCTCTCTCTCTCTCTCTTTCTATACAATTCTGAATCGGAAACCATTTGTCTACGTACATATGGACAGAAAAAAAATATACTAATTAATATGGAATCGTACAAAATTCTCCTCTCCGTTTGATAATCTCAACTTCTGAAAATAGTGGGCCTTTTTATTTCCATCAAAGAATGCCGTGTAATTAAGGACAAGGGGCAGAAATTTCAACGCTAATATCCAGTGATAAATTTATGAAAAATGTTGGAATATGGGAAAGGGAAGGAGAAGCTCTGGCAGAGAGAGAGAGAGAGAGAGAGAGAGAGAGAGAGAGAGAGAGAGAGAGAGAGAGAGAGAGAGAGAGAGATTTTTTATTACTGATGTTTAGGTTTCATTGTGATTAAGTTTAAGCTTTCGTGTTGAATGTATGAACGTCAATTCAGTTACTAATGTTTTTCGTTTTCAATCGAGTTTTCTGCACAGCATATAAAGCTGTAAGAAACTGGAAACCACGGCCCATGAAACTTTCAGCCACTGCCCGTTGGTGGCCCTCGGTTATTGGCACCTATAGCTGTGTCAGACTCACGATCATGGCTAAATTTAAATCTAAATAAGATAAAAACTACTTATGCTAGAGGGCTGCAATTTGGTATGTTTCATGATTGGAGGGTGGATGATTAACGTAGCAATTTGCAGCCCTCTAGCTTCAGTCGTTTTAAGAATTAGAGGACGGATTAGAGACGTGCGAACGGACAGGCAAATAAATAGCCATCTCAATAGTTTTCTTTAACAGAAAACTAAAAATTATCCTTATTCAGCTAGTTAGTATAGACGTCATGAGACTATCTGTGGAGGATAAAGCTGATTGTCCACGGTTGGTCTCCCATTTTATCATCATTAAGGCAATTATACTGAATTGACGCAAATAGTATACTCAGGGGAGAAAAAGGGTAAAAGTAAGTAAGAAATGAGGGATCGAAAATGAGAGAGATTTTCGAAAATTGATCATCCTTTGCCGGTAACTATGATTCATTGCTACATACTTTATGAATATTAGTTTTTATTTGTATCTAAATGCCATTCAGGATTTGTCATTTTGAGAGGAGAGCACTTTAATCGGTATCCTAATAATATTTTATGCACATAAGATTTTTCTTTTAATATAATAACAATAATTAATAATGGTTGCAGGTCCACAATAATATCGCATGTGAAGTATAAATTCTTTAATAGATAATAAAAGCTTTCGAACCTTGTAATAGGATCATCTTCAGTCAAGTGATATGACCCTAGTACAAGGTTCGAAAGCTTTTATTATCTCTTAAAGACTTTATACTTCACATGCGATATTATTGTGGACCTGCAACCATTGTCATCATTTTCGACACCGAAGATTGTGCCCACTACTACTACTACTACTACTACTACTAACTACTAATAATAATAATAATAATAATAATAATAATAATAATAATAATAGTAATGGTAATACGAATTATAATGACGAGACAGTCTCTTGTACATGATACAATAACAATCATTGCTGTAGCTGAAATGTAGAATTTAGGCTAAAGGCCAAGCACTGGGACCTATGAGATCGTTCAGCGCTGAAACGGAAATTGACAGTAAAAGGATTGAAAGATATAACAGAAGGAAAGCCTCGCAGTTGCACTAGGCAAAAACTGTTAGAAGAGGGTGGAAAGTAAGTTGGAAGAAAGATAATAGAAATGGAGGTACAGTAAAAGGAATAAAAGAAATTGTAGCCAGGGGACTAAAGCTCGCTGCAAAAATGCTTACTGTGGTGATACTTTACTGTACTGTACTGTCTGATACCTTTAACCTTTTATCAAGCTATCTGTCCCCTTTAACCAGGTATTATTGCAGTGTGTCCTTTTTATCCAGATATGACTGAGGTGACTGCCCCTTTTATCCAGATATTATTGTGGTGTCTGTCCCTTCTATCCAGGTATTACTGTGGTGACTGAAAAGCAGTTCCAATAATATATTTCTTTGGCCTTGAGTACATGGAATGGAGTATGATAAACAGTAGAATTTATTTACCACACAGGGGAACGGGGAAGGGTAAGGAGTTGGGGGGAGGGGGGAAAGAATAGGTTGGAGTATGGGTTTGAAACCTACCATATTGTCTAAATTGGGTCAACTAATGGCCACGCGCCCAATTTAGTCTAGATCGGTCAAGAGGTTCGAATCTTATACCAAACAAATATACAAACAAACACACAAACATTCAATTTTATCTATAAGATACTTTAAAATTAGGGTTTTCTGACGCAAAATTGATTTCTTTGTATGGCATTTTAGCAAAAAAAGTTACTGATATATTATGTAGAGCCAGAGTAATCTACCGTCTGAATATTTGGTTGGCGAATTTATCAGTCAGAACCATTTCCGTCTTGTTTCTCTCATTGTCAAATCGAGACTATGACAGAGAGAGAGAGAGAGAGAGAGAGAGAGAGAGAGAGAGAGATTTTGATAAAATATGTCCTTTATATAAAACTAGGGAGCGGAACATGTATCCTGTGAATACTCAAGTAAAATCTGTGACGTGTCCCTGCCTAGGTAGGAGCGATGCGATTATTATGCAGGAAACCTCGTCCATAAATCATCACTGCTACACGGTTCTCAGACATTACGTACGCTTCAAATGTCTAAATAAAAAGCAGCCAAGAAAAGAAAAAAAAATACATAAAAACCTGAGAAGGTTTTGTCCATCTCAGCCACAGGATGAAATGTTGGTGTCACCTTGAGAAAACTATAATGTTTATGTTATTTCATCAAAGCTACCCCAGAAGTTACAGAAGAAAATCAACATTTCACGTCATGGTTACTACGGAAAGGTATTATGATATTTTACTCAAATAAATGTATATAATTTGTGATTATCAGTTGAATTTAAAAGTTCCAGGGATGGTTTGAGGACCTTGTGATTGAGGGAGTTTAAAGACAATTTGGACCAAGTTGAAATAGATACAATACATATATATTGTCATGAAAAACTCTTGGGTCATCAGGTTCTTAATTTGAATATAAAACTGGAACTGGAGAGAACTGGGTAGATTTGGAAATTAGATCGTTAAAGTAATGTCCATACTCAAAAGTTTGCAAAATAAATTTAGGGATACTTACATATGAAATTATTATAATTTTCAAGGATAGAAAACGTAAGTGCTAACAGTCAAGTTGCGTATTTCCCACTAAACATAAATATATTCTTCTGTAGTATTACCTTCTTATCTGTGTACTTTTATTGCTATAACAAATATTTTACATTTACCTTACTCATTAATCTCTCTTTAAGATGACGGCATGGATTACTTTGTGAAACTCTAGAAGATGCATTTATAATTATCATAATATATATATATATATATATATATATATATATATATATATATATATATATATATATATATATATATATATATATATATATATATATACAGGGCGTAACATGAGTTTATGCAAATATTTCGAGATTTTGAAAGAAAAGGTTATTATGAGCAGAAAATGTTCTATAGACATCTGAATTTTAAGGTTTCGTTTATCGGTGAGGCGAATTTTTAAAATAAGGCTGCCCTCGGCCAACATGGCATACACGTTGTCTGATGAAGTGCATTAGGCAACTAGTATGGGTTTCAGAGACAGTGCAAGCACGGTTTTTGGCAATAACTCTGTAACGAACACTCGTATCAGAATGAGATTTTGCTCTAGTGTATTACACCCAATGCCGTAATTTATAAGGGTATCGGGATTCACTAATTGTAAAGAATAAAGACACTTGTCCCTGTACCAAGAGGCAAAAACTCATTTAGCCAAAAATGGATACGAACACAACAATAAAATGCTCCGCCTACCCTCTCCCCCCACCCCCATCGCCACCCCGTCCTTCTTCCTTCCTTCACCTTCCCTACTCTCTCTCTGAAAGTTGCTTCAGTTTAAATTTATTTTGTATGATTTTTCTATCTGTCTATCTATCTATCTATCTATCTAATAATATACATTGTTGTTTATATCTAACGATCCAGTCGGTTGTTACCTGCCATTTGACTGATTTATTTATGCACTGATCCCCTCAACTCTCTCTCTCTCTCTCTCTCTCTCTCTCTCTCTCTCTCTCTCTCTGTGGTAGTGGTACTACCGGCTGTAAATGGTTATTAGAGTGAGAGATATCTGAATGTATGGTGGAGCAGTAAAACGATAGATACTATTATTTGTGGTAATGCGACTGAAATATGTGCATCGATATAATCAAGGGTTTAACTCTAATGAATGGCCGGTAGAAAGACTCAATTTTTATTTGTAACACAGAGTAACTATAAACAGTTACCTATTCAAACCAATCTGAAGGCAATTAGCGGCTTCTTAGTTAAAAAAAAAGTTAAAAAGTTGCGTGACAAACGCATTTCTTCAACCATGTCGACAATCAACTTCCGTGGTGGCCATCTCTTCTTCACCTTCGTAATCCACATGAGGATTACGAAGAAGGTAACCAACCACAAGTATAACAATCGTTTTACTGCTACACCATACATTCAGATATCTTTCACTCTAATAACCATTTACAGTAGGTACCACTACCAAAGAGAGAGAGAGAGAGAGAGAGAGAGAGAGAGATGAGCGGATCAGTGCATAAATAAATCAGTCAACTGGCTGGTAACAACCGACTGGATCGTTAGATATGTACAACAATGTATATTATTAGATAGATAGATAGATAGATAGATACAAAAATCATACAAAATAAGCAACTCTCAGAGAGAGAGAAGGGAAGGTGAGGGAAGGAAGAAGGACGAGGGTGGCGGTGGAGGTGGGGGAAGAGGGTAGGCGGAGCTTTTTACTGTTGTGTTCGTATCCATTTCTGGCTAATGGAGTTTTTGCCTCTTGGTACAGGGACAAGTGTTTTTATTCTTTACAATTAGTGAATCAAGATACCCTTATAAATTGCGGCATTGTGTGTAATACATTATAGGAAAATCTCGTTCTGATACGAGTGTTCGTTACAGAGTTATTGCCAAAAAACGTGCTTGCACTGTCTCTGAATCCCATGGTAGATTGCTAGTCTTTTGATTATGATTTTTTTTTCTCGCAGGTTTTTGAAAAATATGTAACATTACATTCCCTTCAATGAGTAAATCACCCATGAACAGACTGCACTGTAATCTAATTTTAATGATTAGCTTTAGTACTTGTAAAGAAAGTAGTGTAAGTATCATGGAATTGATGGATCAGGAGTCAGGACTAGGCCTATGCTGAATGAACAGCTTTTTTTGTCTCTTTCGATTACTGCATGAATATAATACGTAAAACTTTTTTTCAGGAAAGACTGAATAAAGTGAATTTTCCAAAATGTTCTCATTCCTTTTCACCTGACAGAGATGAAAGTATTTTCTTAAGTGTTTTTCCCTTTTGAACAATTTTGATGGAGAACAAGAGATTTTTAAAAATACGTTTTAAATCTTTGATCGGTGTGTAATGAATAGGCCTATCTTTGATGGAGAGGAGGTTCCATTCGGCTTCCTTTTCTTTTCTTTATCGGATTCCAGTGAATACCACTGACGGAAAGGGAGAAGGTTTTAATGATACTTACATTTTTCACCTTTGTTCAGTATCTAAAGAATACATTTGATTTTCAAGTATTTCAGTCACATCGCATCAGCCTAATCGCCAATTTCCAGTGCAATTCATTGTCGCAAAACCCATAAATAAACCTCACATCTGCACATTCCACATTACTGGAATGGCAAGGCATAATGTCTCCAATTTCTTGCTCACAAAATGAATTAGGAATCTGGCACTTGTAACCCGAATAAGCGCCTCAGTGGCGTGGTTGGTATGGTGTTTGCGTCCCACCTCGGTGGTCGCGGGTTCGATTCTCGGCCACTCCATTGAGGAGTGAGAGATGTGTATTTCTGGTGATTGAAGTTCACTCTCGACGTGGTTCGGAAGTCACGTAAAGCCGTTGGTCCCGTTGCTGAATAACCACTGGTTCCGTGCAACGTGATAGCACCATACAAACCAGGCAAGAGTAACAAGTGAATTGACCATCCCCCTCCCCTCCCCTCCCCATAGTCGTGTGTATACCGACCTCCCATGCATGTCATCTCACTTTACCATTTAACGATAACGGTTATTTATAAAATTCGCCTCACAATAAACAAAGCCTTAAAATGCATGTGTCTATAAAAAAAATTCTGCTCAGAATTACCTTTTCTTTCATTTCTCGAAATATTTGCATAAACTCGTACATATTTCTGTATTTCTGTAGGAGAACTTTAATAGAACCCTTGAACCAGAAGGAAAACCTGTAATACAAAGAATCCTATTCAATGTACAATTTACAACGCACTACACAGGGTCAATTATCTTGGATGATTCAATGTATTATAAAAAGGAGAAGAAATCCTAACGAATGTAAAGAGGTTAGTTAATCACTGCAGTTCACTGCTGCTAATTCAGTTAATGTGAGTTGCTTAGTAACTGAACCAAAAGAGCGCATATTGTCTAAATGAGATACATTCATCAGGTTATTAGAATTTTAGAATGAACTGATGAATTCAGAGCAGCAATCTAATGAACGTTTTTCTTGCTTTGGAAGACCTGATTAAAAAGTATTATTCACATTGCAGTGCTGGTTATTCTTTGCCGAGTTAAGCCTCTAAGTACAGAAATAGTTAACTCTCATCATGTTGAAAATTTTAACGTTACATATTTTGCTAAATTCCCCGAGTATAAAACGAAGGAAATTCTGAAGAAGATATTGTCTTGTATCAAAGTAAACTTATTAATAACGACGGTAGTTAAAAGGAATTTAATTATCTTGTGTGGAAGGGAAACTCCCCCCTTGATAAATATGCCCTTTTTCTGCTGTTATACATTTTTCCTTTACTTAATTACAATTTTTATAAGCCATGCTACAACTAGTATGATTCACTCGTTTTAATCATAAGCCTTATATCAACCAAGCTTCATATTCGCCAACTCGCCAGTGAGAGAGAGAGAGAGAGAGAGAGAGAGAGAGAGAGAGAGAGAGAGAGAGAGAGAGAGAGTTTTATTTTAGGTTCAAAATCGTCTAAAGATGATGATGATTTTTAACATATTAGGTTGTTACATCACGCACAAG
>NC_061109.1:5919872-5937372 GCF_015104395.2 Macrobrachium nipponense
AGTAGTAATATATATGATTATGCATATGTTTATTTTCTTTCTGTTTTTCTGAGATTGTATCTTTTGAAGTCTCGTGTTATGCAACTCTTTGGCATTTGAGTCTACCAGCGAGCTTTACTCGGTCTATGCCTTTTATTTGATCCCGTCCCGTTGCTTGCATAAGTATTACAGTAACGTCTTAGCCTTAATTTCCACTGAAAGGGAAACTCGGGTTGTAAAATTCTGATGCCACAGGAAAGGGATGAAACTCTTAAAATGCTTCACTGACTTGTTACTTCAACCAGTATAAAGATGTCTCTATCTTGGTCTTTCAATCAAAATGAGGATTTTGCTCGATAGTCTTCGCCTGCTCACGTCTCTTTATATATCAGTGGAAGTTCCTCAGCGGACGAGTATGTTTCATACTCAAACAAATAATAATAATAATCACCTATCAATCTGGTAGCCCGAGTTCGCTTCCAGCTGCTGCCAGGGAGGAACCGGAGACATTTATTTCTGGTGATTAGGAATTCATCTCTCGATATAATGCGGTTCGGATCCCACATCCCACAGTGAGCTGTAGGTCCCTTTGCCAAATAACCAATTGGTCCCTAGCCACGTAAATAAAAATCTGATCCTTCGGGACAGCCCTAGGAGAGCTGTTAATCAGCTCAGTGCTCTGATTAAACTTATATATACTTAACTTATACGACAGGATATAAGACATTCCTAGCAAAAAGAAATGTGTGAATGTATCATAAAATGCCATAGCTTTAGAACTTAGCGTATACAAATCAATGGTATTGAAAAAGAAGGGTTAATCTCAGTTAAACTTCGTTGTAGATTTATGTGAATGGATATTTTAATGACACGAGAAAGGTTTGGAAGATAAACGGCAATTTAACTGTCGTTTTTCCTGTCATCCCTTTCCGGGGTAAAAAATTTTCATATATATTGAAATAAATATGCAGTGAAGTCTAACTAGGATGAACTGTTCTTTTTAAATACGATTAATCTGTATAAAGTTATGGCGTTTTATGACATGGTTCCTGTATTGGAAATCTTTCCACTAGAAACTGCTGGTGCCTGAGGCAAAGAACCTCAAGTATTCACATCTTCAGAGGATACATAGAAAATAATTGCTACATAGCCTTACGACACTGAGCTCGGTTTCAGGATTCAGACGCTACGTGAGCAAATACGTAAATTCCCCTTTCAGTCATTCCTGAAAAGCCATTCGGTTTAAATTGGGTAAATGATCTCCATTTGATCAGATTGTTGTTTTGTAAGTGTATGAAAATCATTGACAAAGAGAAACGATTATGAAGCTTGTTGCTCAAACCCACCAGAATCTTGGAAGTTTGAAGAAATTCGAATTTGTTGTTGCAAAACTCGAATAATTTATTCTAAACCAACCCAAGAACATGCACTAGAACGTTTCGAGGACTTCTTCAGGATTTGTTTGAGGAACATTTTCGGATCACAACAAAATGCAGGCGGCACTTGAGGACAATCGACAACGTCCATTTGCAAGTAGGGAGAAATCCAGTGAACTTAATTAATGCATAAATCTGTACCTAAGGCACAACCCGATGTGGTCAGTCTCAATTGAAAGAGGATTAAGTGGAAATCACGATCGGGCTCTCTATGAAACTCCACAGTGTTATTGACTACACACACAAAAATAAAAACTGATAACATGACGTGATGATGCTGTGTTCCTCCTTTGAAGAGCTTATGGAGGCAGCAGCGCCTTTGATGTATTAACGTCTCTCTCAGGACTTTGCATTAAACGACGTCGGAAGCCGAGGTCTCTTTGGGGAGGGCGGCCGAATAACTTTCAGTTAAAGGGCGCTTGGGATTAGATCGATGAGGTGAATAGAGGAGTAATACATCGACATTTGCACTGTTATTGGACTGAACACCTCGTAAAAAACAAAAATCCCAGGCGGTGCACTGTAGGCATTATTACTTAAGGTTGCAGCGCGCCATCGGCACCTAGCTGCACCCATTTCGTTTTTTTTACTATAACGCCTTTTATATTCTCTTTCTTCCATCTGACTCTCCTTAACCCTCTTCTATCAATTGATTCATAGTGCAACTGCTTTGAGGTTTTCCTCCTGTTACACCTTTCAAATCTTTTCACCGCCAATTTCCGTTTCAGCTCCGAATGACCTCATAGCGCCCTGTGCTTGGCCTTTGGCCTAAACTCTAAATTCAATTCAGTTAATAAAAGACAAGAAATCTGCTTTGAATACGTGGGGATTAATAGCATTTAAGCTTGTATGAATTACTTGACATGCGTTTTCAGAGTAAATAGATTGAAGCGAATGACGAACAAAATCAGTAGGACAATTATTTCTTAACGACTAGTAATAAATGGTGAACAGTACTCACTTATACGAGTTAAAAAAAGTTCCTTTTTATTCCGCCATTCAACTTCGAATATAAGATATTTGCTGCCATTTAAAAATAAACGGGTGTTCTTCAGACGTACTCTGAGAGAGAGAGAGAGAGAGAGAGAGAGAGAGAGATTTAAGCATTAATTCACTTTAGGCTACAGCCAAACATAAGACAGAAAGAGAGATAAGTGCGCATAGAGACAGTGACAGGAAAAGGATTTGTCAAATATGCCAATGGAAAAAAAGGACAGAAAATGAAACTATATACTCTCCAGTGACGTGGATACATAGCATAGCACCAGATCGGCAGGAATAGATAAAAATGGACATGTTAATGGCTCCGTGTGCCACAATGATGCATGGCTGTCGTTGCGTGTGGGAAATTGTTCCGGTACATTTCCTACCACTATTTTTTACTTTTTTTATTCTATTTTTTTTTTATTTCCCTCTTCATGGTGGAAACATACCCTGTGATGTTTTTAGATATAAAAAATTGAATATTAATGAAATATACTACCTAAAAATAGGACTTCTACGTAATTGTTATGGCACTAAGTTTTTAGCTTGTAACCACTGCAATATTTTTTCTTTATATAAACGACACAGACAAATTTTCCCTTTCTTTTCGCACGTTTAAATTGTAGAATTATAATTCTTAAAACATACAAAACAGAGATAAACATCTTAGCTACTGCTGACATAGAGAAGAGCAAGAGGAAGATTTTTCAGTGCTATGAAATCGATTAGAAGATATTCTGCTCGGCATGACAAAATCAGTCATCCATGATATAAATTATAGAACTCAAATACTGAACGTTATCACCGGGAGGCTATAAATAATTTGTTTTGATCAACAATACAAATAAAAAAACTATAAAATTATAAAAAATTAAGATGCCTCACAACAAATTTTATTACATTATGTTAAAGAGAAAACGAAATGTGAAAACTAAAATATATAAAAAATCAACAATCTTCCTGACGTTTTCTGCAATTTCTTCGTCCAAGATTTTCGTGGGCACACCGTTATCAACTCTTTATTGAATTTGGACTACAGTTTTCGCCTAGGAGCCACTGGTTCCTCACATCGAGGGTGAGACTTAAAATAAAAATGCTCAAAGAGGTCTTGACTCAAAACATTTCGTAGTGTTATCATAGGATTTTTTGTTTTGTTTTTATAAATAGTGATAAAGAATCATAGAGAGCTTAAGGCTCACTAACTATTATAACTCTCAATGCATTTTTTTTTCTCCAATATCAAAAATCACTGTTTTTTTTTTTATTAACCTCCCAAGTGTATTTATTGTAATCCCACGTTTTTTTTATACTAACCTTTCCTGGCAAGTATTTGTTGTTTTGGGATAGGGGGGGGGGCCCCCCATTTTTCAATTTTTTTTATCTTTTTATCATGGTGTCTCATGTATCTAGATTGTGTGTGTTACTGTTTGCATTTTGCATATTCCATGTATATGGCCCTGACCTGAAATGAAGTACTATATTATTATTATTATTATTATTATTATTATTATATTATTATTATTATTATTATTATTATTATGATAGTGTATTTAGGAAGCAGGACCCCTTTCTCTAAGCATACTTTATTAAAAGTAATGGCTACTTCAGCAGCGTTACACTTGTATAGATTCCTCTCCTATTTTCCGAATAGCGGCTTTTTTTTTCCTTTTTTTCCGTGCTACTTAGACAGGTAGTAGAGCGCCTATGGAGGCCATGATCAAATACAGAGTCAAAATTGGTGTATATATTTGAATTTTACAGATAAACTATGATACCATAGTTATCAAAGTCATTGACGATATAATATATATATATATATATTATATATATATATACTATATATATATATATATATATATCCTTCTCTCTCTCTCTCTCTCTCCTCTCTCTCTCCTCTCTTTCTTGAAGCAAGCGAGCTTTTGTCGGGAGCTGCCAGACATCCTCGGGCTGGAAGCTGAGGGTGGACTGATCTTGGAGCGGTTGTTTGTTGTTGGAGATTAAGCCAGCATTGTGCTAGCACGGGCTCTTTTGTAGAAAGGAGATAGGGTGACAGGCAGGATTGTAACCCCTTTGAACCTTACGGTACCCATCAGTAGGAGAGAAAGTTTTATAGCAGTGAGACTCGGCCTAGCTGGAGAGTGCTGAGTAGGAAGAAGGAAGCGAGTTTTAGTTTGAGGGAAAGGAAGTGTAAGAAAAAAAAAAAAGGGAATTGCTTATAAACATTTTAGGCACAATATATATACATGTGTAGCATCTGAAAATATTGCAATATATATCAACCAACATTAAGCAAATATTATAGTATATATACATGTTCATGCATACTCACACTTACACATATGCTCCCAAAGGTGTTTATGACTCCCATTACAAACAGTGAAGTAGAGGGTTTGTGCATTGTGTAGCTTTCGTTGGTTTTATGTTTGCAAGACAATAGGAGATTCCCATGTGTCTGTGGAGAAATGCCGTGTGATTCATCTTTTAACCTGGGAGGTGAGTGAGACATTAGGAGATTCCCATGTGTCCCTATGCTTATTTAGGATGTGTCTGGTGATTTCTGTGCCGGTGTCAGCTCTATTTCAGTTAGGTTCGACCTGAGAGATGTGTCTCTGGCAGTCTAGTAGGTAGTGTTCGAGGGGCTGGATTGCCCTCTCGGTCACAGTACTAACATAACCTGCCCTCATTTCCTATCATTTGCCAGGTGCACAGGTATCCTAGCCTTAATCTGGGTGTGATGAATGAGAGTTTTGTAGTGGTTTGTTTTGTGATGTCATGTGGCGTTAGATTTGTGACATCCACATACCACTTGGACGTCCGTGAATCTTGTAGATAGGGACGTCGTACTTCACTCTCTTCTTGGAGTTTGACATAGTTTTTTGCCATTTCCTTTAGGTGTGTTATGGATGGTTGCACTTTTATGCTTACTGTACTGCAGCTGAGGGCACTTTTGGCAAGGATGTCAGCTTCTTCATTTCCCTGGATTCCCACATGGCTGGGTATCCAGTTTAGTGTGACTCCCCTGCCAGCAGCTTGATGTGAATTGGCCACTGATTTTATGGCTGTTATCAGTGTCACATTTTCTTTTGGATTTGTCGCTTTGATAGCGAGTATTGCTCCTTTGGAGTCAATATGCACTGTTGTGTGTCCTTTTAAATTGGAATTTTCTAAGGCTTTCAAGATTGCCATTAGTCCCGCTTGTAGTATGGAGGCATTGTTGGATAGCCTCCAGCTTCCTTTGAAGTCTTGGGCAGCCACTGCTGCTGCAGTTGCTGGAGCTTCTGGATCAACTGAGCCATCTGTGTAATATATGTTTTCAGCTGCTGCGTTCCTGATTGCTTCTTGTTTTCATCTGTGCTGCTGTGCACAGTGCTTTGTTTGCCGGTAGTATTGTGAAGTTATACCGGATTGGGTCTTCAACCCAGGGAGGTGGTTTTTGGTATCCCTCAGGTGGGACATCCTTTGTTATGTGTTTCACTGTGTCCTGCATACCCAGTTCTCTCAGTGTCTGGAGTATACTGCCCGCATAGGTTTTGGGCGGGTCTAGTTCTTCATGAAGGTTTATACGCGCTTGCATTTGGTTTTTGTGTGGTCCATTTCTGTCGTTTCTGATGGTTTTGCACAGAATGGCAATTTTTCTTTGGCCTATCCTGTGCTTGAGAGACTGCAGTTGTGTCTCTGCCCTCAAGAGACAAATTCTTGTCCACATTGGGGCTCCAAGTATAAGTGTCATTGCATTATTTTGGATGACTTCTAGCCTCTGCTGTTGATCCTTTCTGAGATTTGTCAGGACTGGTGCTGCATATTTTACTTGTGCTCTGATGGTTTGTATGTAGAACCTCCTGAGCAGATGGTATGTTGTAGTGATGTGATTCTCTTTAGGGCATTAAAGCCCTATTTTTTTGTTTTTTGGGCTTGGAGGAGCTGTATTTCCTTCTCAGGAGATAACTGAATCTGCAATGCAGACTCCCAGATAGTGATGTAGCTTATCCACCCAGTCTATGACGTTCTCCTTTCAGTAGAAGGTTGAGTGGATTTTGATCATGTTTTTATTGCCATTGCGTTTGTCTTATTTCTGTTGATTTTGAGTCCCAGTTGTGCGCACTTGTCCCTCAAGTTTTTGCAAGGCTTCTTGCATCTTTTTGGAGTTTGTCTTTGAGGGCCAGAGCTGACGATGCAAAAAATAACGATCTTCAGCATATATGAAGACCTCTACTCCTTGTGGTAGCTCGAGACAGGCTACATTTTCCATAAGGACATTGAATAAGAAGGGGTTTAGAATGCCCCCCTGTGGAGTGCCGTTTTCAAGAGAGTAGTATTCCGACATTCTTCCTGGGTTACTGGAGTTTGTCTGCTGATGTTTGCACACCAATCATACCATGCCTGTTGTTTGATTTCTTTTGTCTCTTCAGTTGCGTGGGCTATTACCTCTCTGTGAAGTCTGTGCATCTCGTCGGATGGTTCCCTTCTGAAGAGTTTCCGGACTCTGTTGACTCTGGTATTGAGTTCTTTGACTCTTTCACAGTAGTACCATGCATCTTTGTGATCGATCTTGGATTGTTTTGAGTCTTTGGCATGGACCTGTTTTGCTGCCTCTCTGAGTTTACTGATGAACTCTTCATAGAAGAGTTCTATGTCATTTGCTGGGTTTTCAAGGTAGTCCCTTGCCCATCTCGTCATTGTGGCTTCGAATGTAGCATAGAGTTTGCAAACTTGGGGTTCCATCCCTCTGGTGCGGTGGGTGGCGGTGGCCAGCCTTTTTGAGCTGTAGGCCAATTGTCAATGGCTATGCGGTCGCTTGTTGAGGGTCTCAAATGCAAAAAGCTTCCCATGTTGCTTGCTCCTTTAGGGCTGAGTTTTTTGTTGTGAAGGTAAAACTCCTAGTCCTTCCCTCCTTTTAGTGAGTTGGCTTCCCTCCCCACTGTTTTTAGTAGGAAACACCTCTGGGGAATTCCCACGAAAACGGATATATATATATATATATATATATATATATATATATATATATATATATATATATTAAATAGATAACAAATTATATACATATAAGACAGAATGCGTTGGTGCAAGCGGGGCCATCTCCTTGTCACAGGGTGACAAGGAGATAGCCGCTCATCATGGTGATACATTTACTGCCGACGCGTTTCGTAACACCACACAAACAAACACACACACACACACACACACACACACACACACACATATATATATATATTATTATATATATATATATATATATCTTATATAACAATATATATCTATATATATATATACATATATTATATATATATATAATATATATATATATATAGATTCGTGGTAGCCGTGTTTACAATCGGACTACCGGTAGGTAATTTTGGTCCGCATAGCAAACGTCAGTGGGTTATGAAGGACATCTCTCTATCTGTCTCTTTCTTCATCAGTTGAACTGCGAAGATATTCTCTGAACTCGATATTCCTATTCTTCAGTGGGTGGAGGGTACGTCGTGGAAACACAGAGTACCAAAAGTTACATCTTGAGACAGCTTGCAGAGAATGCTTTTGAAATGTCTGTGCGAGACAAGAGGAGGAGAGGAAGTGAAGTGTTACAAATTCATATACAAATCATAGGCGAGCAAACCTAATCAAAAGATACAGGTATACGAACGAACATAACTTATCTAGGCTAATCCACGTCAGCCCATGAGACTAAGTAGGTTTCTCAGCTAAACAAATGTATGTTTTTCATACATTTGTTTAGCTAAGGTTCACACGCTCACACGCATCCTGGGCTGTGGCTTTTGGCAGACTCTCCTCCAACACCCCTGACCTGATTACGTGACATATAGTCTTCTGAAGTAATGTTTCCACATTACTAGTTATAATGTAATTATTCATTACATATATACTGTGCATGTCATGCCAATTAGTAGCCTAAAATTGAATGATTATTACGTTTTATCCGAATCATGTAATGGATTATTTATCATTGAATACCTTTTAGCACTAAATACTGACTTAAAACAAATTATTAGTGTTCGTTGGTAATTCGTCAGCGCACCAAATTAATTAGATTCATAAACCATGCTAATAACCACAAAATTAAGTTTTCCCATTCCTGAATGTGCTAAACTTTTTATATATAAAAAAGTTGCACTTGATTAGCTTTATATTCTGCATAAAAAAAAACAGAAAAAGACTATTCTCCAATATTATATAAAAAGATATTATGACAATTATGAGAAAAAAGTATTGTATTGAAATAAAATTGGTGCATTTCCATCCCTTAAGAATAAATTTTGTATCCTAAATGTGGCCCTTGATATGGTTTCTCTTTTTGTGGGAAAATACAAAGATGGCATTTTGGGATGCCTGTTAATCAGTGGTGAGAAATGAAATCCTAAATATTCATTTACTAGTAGCAACAATCTCTTGCATTTATTTACATTTCGGTCAGCGAAAGGTTTAAGGGCGCAGGAAAGATATTGCCTTGAGCTTTTACTTTCCACAGGAATAACCAGGTCCTGACCTTAGCAATTCTATTAGTTTTGTAATAAAAAAAAAGAAAAAAAAAAAAGAAAAAAATTGGCCACTTTTACCCCATCGGAAGATATTTGTTACGTTAATTCTAGATCATTGCACCTCGCGGCAATCTAAACACATACATCCTGAACTTTTATAATTCTACTAGTTTTATACAAAAAAAAAAAAAAAAATCGGCCGCTTTTACCTCATCAGATAATTGTTACGCGAATTCTTGATCCTAGCACCTGAAAGTAATCTAAACAGATACATCTTCAATCTTTTCAATTCTACAAATTTTTTTTCTTTCTTTTTTGCATCTCTAGATACCTGTTACGTGAATTATAGTTCCTGCCACCTCACGGTAATCTAAATACGTATACATCCTCAGTGGCACTGGGCCCGCCAAGTGTTATTTTATTTTAGGGCACGAAGGGACGATAAGTTTTTTTCCATTTCTCCCACGTGATTTCTTCTGGCCATTCCAAAATTCCTGTCGAAAAATATGTCATTTCAGAGTCTTCCCCACAGAGGGGTAGTGCCGTTAAATAGCTTTACTGCACCTCTGTTTCTATACTCTTTCAACCCTTGCCTAACGGTTGAGTCATAGTGCGATTAAGCGCCCCAGTGGCGTGGTTGGTATGGTGTTGGCGTCCCACATCGGTGGTCGTGAGTTCGATTCTCTCCATTGAGGAGTGAGAGATATACATTTCTGGTGATAGAAGTTCACTCTAGACGTGGTTCGGAAGTCACGTAAAGCCGTTGGTCCCGTTGCTGAATAACCGCTGGTTCCATGCAACGTAAAAACACCATAGAAACAAACATAGTGCGATTGCTTTGAGGTGTTCCTCCTTTACACAATTCAAACCTTTCACTGTCAATTTCTGTTTCAACGCTGAATGAGCTCACACGTAAAGTCCCAGTGCTTGGCTTCTGGCCTGAATTCTGTATTCATTTATAGAGTGTTATCAAACAGAAGAGAGAGAGAGAGAGAGAGAGAGAGAGAGAGAGAGAGAGAGAGAGAGAGAGAGAGGTGTGACGAAAATGAAACTATAACACTAACCTGATGCTATGAGGATTTGTTATCTGTTCCGGACGTGCCTCAATTAGATTTGTCCAATTTGTCGAAATCCTCGAGGGTGGAGCGGAAGTCCTCTCGTCCTTTCAGCTGGTTAATGTCAATCTTAGGATGACTCACCCGTCTCACCATCAAAACGGTTCCTCTGGGGAAAGGGAAATGAAAGAGGTTTATGAAGTTAGAACGTATCCTCATCCATCTTTTTTCTCTTTTTTTTTTTTTTTTACTTTGAATCAAAGCTACTTAGAAAATATAATTCCAAGGATATGGAGACTGAAAATGACTTACGAGAAAATTAATTGAATTCCTTTGAGGTAGAAGGAAGGTTAAATTGGTAGAGACCTTCATTTTCTCTTAATTATTAGACAGGACGAGGTCCGTAACCCAGAAGAGCTTCGCTTTACCCTTGATTCTAGTTCAATAAACGAGCCTAGGATTATGTAATGACTGGTTTGTGACAGCATTAAGTTTATTGAAGTACATAATACACTTATCATTATGACCTTTAAATCATTGGCTTGACAAAGTTTAGTGATGGAATTGGGAAACACTAGTTTTCTTTGGGTAAAACTGAGGTATCATGAAAGTGAAAACTTTTGTAAGCCATGTTCGTCAAGAGAGGTCGGAGCGGAGATGTTTACTTGGTGGTGGTTTGGGATAGACTGGCTAGCTCCCAGCCCTATGACTGGCTGATCATTAGCCAATCTGGAGTATCGTAAGGGATGGTTCTAGATTCCAGTTGCACAGGTGCCGTGAATTAATCATAGCAGCTTGGAGAAGGTGACGCATAGATACCAAGCCAAAGTAGCACAGAATTTTGTACATATATGTACACATCATTTTTTTCTTGTCATGTGTAAAGCTCGGACTATAAATTAGATGGAATATGGAATAGTTTCTGCAGGCTATGCTTGCATGTCTACAGGACAGTGTTATGTTTTTATTAAACCAGATGAAAACAAATAGTACGAAAGAGTCCTAGAAAATTAATGCAGCGGAGAGACCAGTTGTTTCCAAGAACGCTTCACTGCAAGAGGAACTATCTCTCCACAACTGCAATTTTCGTTTGCGCAAAATGAGTCTAGAATATGAAAGGAAATGCGGAATCCGAAAATTATATTTCCTTGAAGCTTTGTCCGCCATCTTTGCTGTTTCCCATCTTCTTAGTCATGTTTTCTCGCTACCGAAAATGGAGATTGTGTTGCTGCACGTTTTGGAGCAAGAGAGAATGGTCCATCAAGTTCATTGATTCCTCTTTTCAGTCTCTTAAATTACACTGCGTTCCTTTGAACCCCATCGCCAAAGTCCAATGCATACGCTCAATGGAAAAGTTGCCAGTTTTTCCTTTGGTTTGGATCAAACTTAATTGGCTAAATTTCCTCACTAATGATAAAAGTTAGTGAAAAAAATGCATAAAAATAGACGCATTTGATCTACCATAAAAATGTATATATATTTTTTTTTCTGGAACCGAATACGTTGAACGAAGTCCGATAGATAAAAATTTTGCATTAATTGCATTTTCTGAAAGGGTATTTTTTTCGATGTGTGAATTTGACTATTTTCCGGTATGGCAATTTTTCCTTTTTTTTTTATGCATCCTTCGGAGAGAAGAGAATTTAAGATTCTTTTCAGATCATTTTCACGTTTCACATGAAATTGAATATGACTATGCGGGGAGATTTTCAACTCTGAGAAAATGCCAGTTGCAATTACTGGGTTTTAGTTTTCTGTAAAAGAAAACTACTGTGACGGCTTTGTCCGTCCGTCCGCACTTTATTTTGTCCGCCCTCAGATTTAAAATAAACTAGTGGTCAGAGTGCTGCAAATTGGCATGTTGATCATCCACCCTCCAAACAATAAACATACTAAATTGCAGGCCTCTAGCCTCTGTGACTTCTATTTTATTTAATATTAAAGTTAGCTATGGATCGTGCATCTCCCAGCGTTTTGCGGAGGCGTGGGACGCATCCTCACTTTACCGCATCTGGGAAGCAACTGAAGCACTACGGATCTTAGCTAATGGTTTTATTGAGCATTATACGTTGTAAAGAAAACTCGACTGCGCAGAAGAAACATCAGCGCAGTTTTTACTTATTTTGTGGTGTTACCAAATGACAGAAAAACAAATATTTTTCTCTTCCAGAGCGGTATAGATTAGCATTCCATTATGGTAACTATTCCAAACGAGTATCTGAGTATGAAGAGTAAAGGAAAAGATATAACCAAAAGATGATTCCACTAACGACAAAAATGCTCGCTCTTTAAATTCATGTAAAGACAGGTTCGGCTGAATAATGTAGTAAGTAGTATGGTGGTAAAAGTATGGCCAGGAGGCTTTACATGACCTCTGGATGAGTGAATGTGTCTAAAAATAAATGTGTGAGGAATTATTATCATTCATAGTAGGATTACGTCCCCGCTAGACTGACAGAGGAGAGAAAAAAATATGGGTTTACAAAAGGCTTTGGTATAGCACAGAAATGTCAAATCAACGAAAGTTCAAAGTCATTATTCTGACTTGACTATGTATGGTAAATTGAAAGGTTGCAACAAAGACTGAACAGTTTGAATGATATAGGTGAAGTATGTAGGCGGAGAAGAGAATGATTTGACATAAAAAAGAAAGCCTGGCACAATGGTGTATTACATCTCCTAGGCTAACCAATATCATAATGGATGAAACTCAGATGATGCAAATTTATGATATATAAACAAAAACAAAAACAAAAAAAAGTTGGGAAAGGAATGTCTAGTATTTGGGTGAAGTATTGCGTAATTGGGAAACTAAAGACGAAACTGAAGAAATAAATGAACGAATTTGATAGCAGCCGCAAGAAAGGTAAAAATATTTATACATGTGAAAGAAGGGACACGAGAGTTGATGTAGAAGAAGAAAGTGGAAATAAGAATGATAACACGGACAGCGGAAGAATAGAAAAATGAAAGCAAAGTAGGTAACAAGGGGTTATCTATACAAGACAGTGTTAGAATAGAGACCTTGGATGCCAAATACAAAGCAGGGGGCGGAGGCGGAAACTGATATGATTAAAAAGTATGATGAAAAATATATAGCTGTTGAGAATTGGGGACAAACGTCAAAGCCGAGTTGACTAGAAATTAGCACGAGTGTTTTTAGAATGAAAGACAATAGGCGAGTGAAAAGTGTTCAAACTGCTCAGCGTTGGGGCAAAGGGTGAGATGACTTTGGCTAAGTATTGGAAAGGATGGGTCTGAACATCATTAACTCTGAATGCAGTGTCTGTAAGGATGTTCGTCGCTGCTATACACACCGACCCTCAGACGAGGTGAAACATTTCAATTTTATATATATATATATATATGTATATATATATATATATATATATATATATATATATATATATATATATATATATATATGAATGACTTGATCACGAGATATATAAAACATGCTGTTATGTATTGAGTAAAGGGTTGTGTAGACCGAAAAATCTTGGCAATTCTAGCCTTTTCATTTTCCTCCGTGGCATCAGCTTTATCTATCTATCTATATATATGTATAAATGTATATATATTTATATATATATATATATAATATATATATATATAAATTATATATATATATATATATATATATATATATATATATTATATATATATATATCTATATCTCTATCTATATATTATATCTATATATATATATATATATATATATATATATATATATATATATATAGATATAGATATATAGATATATATATATATATATATATATATATAGTATATATATATATATATATATATATATATATATATATTATATATATAGGTGGTGTAGTAGGAAAAGCTTCACTGACGTTCCTGGGTTTGAAAGGATCCATAGGTTCGCGCCCTGGTCCAGGCAAATCTATTATCGAGAAAAAATTCCCCTTCGGTTAAGCATATATGAAAATATATTATTCCGAGGTAGAGCGAATTAGATATTAAAGGACATTGTAGCTCGATATATATATATATATCTATATATATAGATATATAATGATATATATATATATAATATATATATATATATATATATATATATATATATATATAGAGAGAGAGAGAGAGAGAGAGAGAGAGAGAGAGAGAGAGAGAGAGAGGGGATGTGGGTCACTGTCATTTTTTAGTGAGCGTGTGGGTGATTATAAGTATCTATAACTCTTCCAATTTGCCAGAGAAATTATCTACCGGCTCGGAAACTAATAATGCTGTTCCATTTTATCTGTCAAGCATTTCAACATGACTGCAAAAGGTTTCTTTTTCATGTGAGTTCGCATTACAGGCCTAGATCTTTCTCACACCCGCCACCCCTTCCCCCCACGCAATTGATCTTTCCTCATCTTTAATTCTCCAGCGATGAACATGATATCACAACGATGAACACTGGAAAAAAATACTTCATCTATTTATTTTTCATCTCTCAGAGGTCACTACGTCAAAGATTTGTTTAATTGTAGGTTAATAAGACACAAGATGTATTGCCTGATTGTATGCAAAATCAACCTTTATAATTATATAGGTGATTCAATCACTGATTGCCTGAAGATATAGCTAGCGTCTTAGGTGACATAAGGACTATCATTTACTTTGCAAAGGTTGATTGCTTAAGTAGTCCAAATAAGGCGTGATCCGATCTCCACCTTACTCTAGGAGCGTGCTAAAATCTACAGCTAAATAGAGAGTGGTTTCACCACACCAGAAAAACGAAACATTCAAATACGGCTATATACATTAGAAATAATTTTTCTGCGCTGTTTAACATCCACATTATTTATTTTTTACATTTTCATTCTAATAAATAAATCATAAATATCCTAGATTAAAAATTCTGTATCTTCAACTCAACGCGAAACAGCTTTTTCAGAACTTTTTTAGAATCTCTCATAGGGCTTTACTACCCCCCCCCCCCACCACCCCCCGCAACCAAAATCAAGAACAACAACAATAACAGCAAAGTAGTTTGCAGGCTTACTCCCCGAGTCAGCGGAAGTAAAAAATAAAAGCTAAGATTCTCTTATTGACACATATATCATCATATTCCAATGCTGTATTCTATGACATTGCTGCATCCATCTCGCCGAAATGAATTTTCTCTCCAGAAAGGAGTTACGCATTCAATAACCGTCAACTTGTGCCGGCATTGTTGTGCCTCTCGATGCTAATCCTTCCAGCCTCGGAGACGATGGCAAACACCCTCGCTATGCAATCAGTCCTGTACAAACAAGATTAATTCATTGATCTCCTTTGGTGAAACGAGCTGTGAGTTGCAGTGACATGTTAATATCGCAGTTGCTGGATGCTCAGTAAAGCCATCGGGAGGGTAAACAAAGTTTTCCCCGGTTTATTAAGTTGTTGTGAAGGACATTTACTTCAATCTTTCGGGACGAATGCGAGAATATTGCCAGAGCGTGTTTGCTCTAAAACGACGTCTTTTTCTCCCAGCTGAATTCGGTTGTCGGTATGTGAGAATAAAACAAAAATGTATTGTGGAATTTCGTGAATTTAAGTGTCAATTGCATTTTGTTTTGTTGCTTTCTTGTTGGCAATAGAAAAATCGATTACAGCTGTGCACTTATCAGTGAAAGAAATCTGGAAGTTTTCGAAGTTTTGTGAAAAAAGGGAAACCACTGGAGCCTATAAGATATTCCCTCAGATTTTAAATACTGCTGAGGCTAGTGGGCTGTAAATTGGGATGTTGATCAACTAACCTCCAATCATCAAACATACCAAATTGCAGCTCTCTAGCCTCATAAGTCTTTTTTTTTTTATTTTATTTTATTTAGGGTTAAGGGTAGCCATAATCGTGCTTCTAGCAACGATATAGACCAGGCCGACACCGGGCCGTGGTTAAAGGTTCGTGGACCGCGGCTCATACAGCATTATACCGAGACCACTGGAAGGTAGAACTATTTTCTGTGGCCTTGGTTATATGTTGTAGCTTCTGTGTGGAAAACTTCCGAGCATTTTTTACTTTTTATTTATTTATTATTTCGGTGACTACACATCGTTCTTCTGAGAACAATATTGCGTTCTATATTGAAAGAAAAACAAAGAAAGTCATTCCTTTTTTACTATGGCGGTAAAAGCTACGCAATAATTTTATTTTGCTTGAAAATTATTCAGTTATATCTGATGAAACGCAATGAAGTCATTAAAAAATAGACCACAAATATAATAATCTTGGTGCAGGTTTTACTGCTCAGCATCGAGTAATATGGACGTATCAACCGTCCATTTACAAACATCATTTAGAACAATTATATCCATGTTTGTGACATCGTCAAATACTGGCGAATAGACACTTCTAACATTGCTACATTGAAGGAGAATGTATCATTTATCCTATCCTCGAAAGTATGATTCGAGAAATTAAAATATTCGCCAGAACATAAGAATATTTGCTTTGATTTACAAGAAAATGCCTTGTTACTGTAATTACTTCGATACAAAGGAAAAGTGAAGGCAAGATGCCATAACGAATCCACCAATGGAACATTTATAAGATAAATGCCATGATATTTATATCGAAATTTTTCAGTTTCCATTTAACTCAGGGGTTCTCAGCAGTGGGTATCCATACCCATTGGGAGTATGAGAACCACATGCTGGGGGCATAGGTCTTGATCTCTGGATATTTGTATATATTTGATTTTAATGTGTCAATGTATGCATGGATACATTTTGTAAATAAATAACTATACAAAACTATAAATGCTAGAGATCTTCTCGTATGTTTTATTCCTAGCTATTCACACATAAAGTATGTATTAAACTAAGTATATTAAGTAATATTATAAAAAAAATAGGACTTAGGTGGACTTAAGCAAAGGGGGTTTGGAACTATATTGGACAATTCACTGGGGGGTCTGGAATCATCAGAAGGTTAAGAACCCCTGATTTTACTAAATAACTACAATAAACAATAAATTTTTCTAATTATAATTTTGGAAAATAGGATAAATCACACAGATATGTGTCCACCACAAGGTAATAATTGTTCAAAATAATATTTGCCAATGTGTGGTTGATAGGTTGTTGGAATCGTTAATGTAAAAAATTATTCTTAATAATGAATTCATACTTTTTTCCAACAGTAATCTGTAATGTCAACTTTTAGCTGTTCTAAATGGCCAAGTAAACCTTACTGGATTTAAGTAGCCAATTTTAGCAGAGTAAAACCCACTCCGCAGATTAGATTCTGTTATGATTACCAGATTGTTTTTCATCCCAGAATTCCCCTATCTTCCACCTAGATTTACTCTCAGCGACCCATAATCCAGTCCCGATGTAAATTTATATAAAAAAAAGCCGACGGGACATTAAACGATTTCCGTTATTATAAACGACGCAAAGAGACGCAGCCAAAAATATTTATATACAATGTTTTGAGTCCGTGTCAGGTACACATAAAAAAAGAGGAAAAAAAAAATTGTACGAAATATTTCTGTTCATATCAGGGACGTAACTAGATTATCCCACCCACCCACACACACACACACAC